>NW_017096077.1:7043-17097 GCF_001412225.1 Nicrophorus vespilloides
GCAAATAACGTTCATAATTGATGCACCCTTAGGAATGCAACGTTAACTACAGAAAGTCAAACAATGGAAAACTATGTGTGTTTTTCTTTAAACAAAAGTGGAATTAGTTATGCACGTGTTTGTTGCTTAATTAATTATTTGTACAATTTCTGTTCAGTATTTTATAACAAAGAAATATATTTAATTTCCTACAAGCAATCCTTCATTATGTACAATATTTTTGTAAAGTCAAAATGATGTTATTAAAAGTAAAATATTTGTAAAAAAAAAATGTATGTACCTGTAGCCTCCTCTGAGTCCTGCGCCTTCAGCAAGGATTAACTCTAATTCGGGCGTGGCTCCGCCGGTTATTAACGATCGTATGAGTGTTAAGGCATTTTGGTTGAAATATGTCTGCAAACAAAGATAAAAAATAATATAGATCGAGTTGGTGAAAAAAGTTGAATTCGCTTACAGTAGACATAAGAGAATCTAAGACGCTGACGGCGAAGGCCGTCCCGCAGGCGAAAGGTTGCGTCAGATACAGCTCGGTGTCGGGATCATCATCATCGTCCTGATCCAAAAACTGCACGTTGCTATCGTTCACGAGTTCTGTGATCATCGGAACGTTGGCGCCGTAAACGGAACCTCTCCTCTGCAGAACGATCGGACTTCCAACCGGTGTGGCGGCGTCCGCTTCGCCGTTCGCTTGACTCAAAACGCCGATGGTATCGTCGAAGGTCATGGCTTTGATGTTCAGGGAAGCGAGGATGGCCTCTTTGTCGGCCAGAGTCGGATCATCGTTGCTCGGTACTTTCGCAGAGAGGATGCAGCACATATCACATAAGTTCACATTGACTGCCCTCAGATCCGCCCTGCTCAACGGAGATCCCTACAAAACGCAACAAGAAATTTGCAATTGCTTTAAAATTTGTATTGATGCCATGGACTAAAACCGCTAATGTAAATCCGTGTGAACAAAAACTGTTAATTAAATTTCTCGAGAACCATTAATGTCACAGATAATGTTGTATGTGCAATTTAAAGCTAAGATTACATAGAATAATCTACGAATACTTGAATTAGCCCAACGTTTACAGATTTTACGTAATTATTTCATAGACTTCGAAAGAAATTAAGTACTTCTTTTTTTAACAAAATTTTCAATTTTTAATATAGAACAAGTAAGAAATTTATTATAATTATTTAAATTTAATTTATTGGAACAAAATAAGTTTTCAATTTTATTTTTTAATACAAAATTAGTAATAAAATTATTTAAAGTTTATTTAATCGAACGAAAAGAGCTTTTTTTTCTTCAATTAATACAAAAAATTAGTTACGTTTTATAAAGTTTATATACTTGAATTAAAAGTCATTGAAAGCGTTCTTATATTTATAACCGCTCATTGTTTTGTGTTTAATAAATTATATTGAAGATCAGGTAAGAAATGGAGAAAATAATTCACCTGGAAATGCATAGAACATACAACTTATTGGATAATTTCTCTTCATTATTGTGAGATCTGCAATTTCGTAATGAAGTATACAACAACAATAATAAAAAAAAAAGAAGTAATAAACGAGTCTTTCTTTGAATGGAAACATTTTCTTTTGTAAAATTTGCAATAGGAGGATGTTTGAAATCTTAGAACTCTTTAGAATGTTATAGAAAACGTACGTTGAGAACCGAGATTTTGGGAAGATTTTGAAGCATCTTCCACTCCCTCCTGATGTAATCCACCGATCCAACAATCACCACATGCTTCAGCTCGTGGTAATGAAAGTTGCTCGCCCTCAACGGCATCACCAGATTCCTCAAACCTATCAGCGGTGAATCCGGATCTGCGAATAAACACACGACGACGTGGCCATTCAGCACGGTCATCGCTGCTTGATTACGATCCTACAAGAAACCAGAAAAAAAAATAACCATTTTCTTTTACAAAATTTCAATTGAAAACTTACCAGAATGCAATCCTCGAGGTTCTTGGCCGGTCCCCAATGGAACATCCCGGTGCTGTCGTACTTCATTTCAGTCTTCTCAAAATCAAAGTCCTTCGCTTGGTCATCCGCCAATCCGACGGGAAGAGCGACTCCGTTGTTGTTCTGGTTAGCTCCGCCGCTCGTCCTACTCGTTGGCCTACAACCACGAAACCAATATCAACACGAAGAAGTGCATTGAAAATAAATAAACGCGCATTCACGGATAAAACCAACAACAACAACAACAAAACTAGCTCACATCTAACGGATAAATCTAAGATTTGCACTAGAGAAATTATAAATAAATTAAACCACTAGCACCATTCATCAATTCCAATTATTATTATCAAAAAAAGAAAATGCGTAAAGGAAAACGATACTTCGTTTCATGCCTTTTTTTCACTTCTTTCCTCAAGCGTTTCGTCGGTGTGCGCTCGCGTTTTCTTTGTTCGCAATCAATAAAAATTTGAACAAAATCTGGTCTTACTATCAGCAGAAACCGAAACAAAATAATTAAATCCATGTGCTAATAGTAAATTATAACAATAATAGTAGAAGAAAAACAAAGCTTGAGTCAAGAATATTATTTTTCTTTTATAAACAATCAGTTATTGGGATTAACGTGCACTTTTTTGAGTTAATCATGTTACAAATTATACGAATAATTGATAGTAAACTAGTTAATTTTGAGAGCTAAATAAATAAATTATATAAGACAGGCAAGCAAGCAACGAACATAAATTATATGACACATATTTAAGGGGGAAATAATTAAGAGTTTAGTTTAAGAGTTTAAGATATAGACGGACAGATAGATGTATATATATACAATTATTTAGAGACAGAGAAGGAGAGAGAGATTTAAAGTGTTAAGTAGTAGAGCTAAAGCGTACATGAGTTTTTTCACTTCATAGGCAAGATGATAGCCGGCATAAGATGTGGTTTCCTGCTCCGGCGCTCTGAAAATAGCACACTGCTGATAGCACACCACATATTTCGTAAAAAAACCAACAACAATAACAAACAAACAAAAATAGAAAACAGAATTGTGTAAAAAGTTAGGGTTATTATTTCCGAAAAAACAACAAAATTAATTCAATTTGTAACACACAGAAATAAATAATAATCGGATTTGGTTGCATTGAAATCAGTTTTTGTTTTTGGTGGATTCGTGTTTGTACGTGTGTTCGTTTTTTGGTGATTTGCGATTTTCATAGGTGCATCGATTTTCGGAGTTGTTTTTGTTTGTTGAGTGTTCTTGTTTAGTGAAATTTTAGTGGAAAGTTTCATGTTAATAAATTTTACAAAATAATCATAACCCGTACATTATTGTTGCTCGAAAAGTGCAAATTAAGCGTAAGTGTAATAGAGACTAATTACAGATAGATTGTAAGATATTATGTAACATTAAATAGAATTTGGAAAGATTTGCTAAAACTTTGAAATTTGAAAAATCTGTTAAAAATATTCATGAAACTGTTTAATTAACTTTAATTTAAATAATTAGTAAATATTCATACATTTTTATTCAATTAATATATAAATTGTAAGACGATAATGTAAGTTTAGATCAATAGAAATTAACGTATAAATTTATCTAAAATGATGTAAATTCAGTAAAATTAACTTAAATTTTATTAAATTCTTTAAGTAATTATCGAAAAAGTTTATATTTAAAAAGGCAAATAAAAGTACACAAATGAAGCTAACATTATATAAATACAGTTGAAATTTATACGTTTTTAATATATATTATTTCAAAATATTTGAAAAACTTCAAGAAGTTAGAAAAACATCCAAATCACGTCAATTTAGTTTTAATTGTATTTTCAATTTTCTCATCTTTTTTTTATAATTTTTCAATTATTTCACTCATTTTTCATATTATTATTATAGAAATAATGATTTTTTAATCTTATTCGAGTTTTCTCTACCTACAATTCTTAATATTATCTAATAAATTTGTCTGTTTCTTGCCAATATACAAAATAAATGTATTTCTGGTCAAGTTTCTTCAATATTTAACAATAATTTTCAATCTTAATACTTAAAGATTAAAGAAAGGAAAATAGAAAAGAAAAAATTTCAAAGTATTTGATTTTTTTTTTATAATTTTTCATTTATAGCAAAGAAATAATGAATGTTTAATCTTATTCGAGTTTTCTTTAGCTACAATTCTTAATATTAGCTAGTAAATTTGTCTCTTTCTTGCCAATATACAAAATAAATGTATTTATGGTCAAGTTTCTTCAATATTTAACAATAATTTTCAATCGTAATACTCAAAAATTAAAGAAAGGAAGATAGAAAAGAATTTTTTTTAAATATTTGAAAAACTTCAAGAAGTTAGAAAAACATCGAAATCACGTCAATTTAATTTTAATTGTATTTTCAATATTCTCATCTTTTTTTTTAAATTTTTCAATTATAGCAAATAAATAATGAATTTCTAATCTTATTCGAGTTTTCTTTACTCACAATTTTTAATATTATCTAATAAATTTGTCTGTTTCTTGCCAATATACAAAATAAATATATTTCTGGTCAAATTTCTTCAATATTTAACAACAATTTTCAATTTTAATACTTAAAGATTGAAGAAAGGAAGATAGAAAAGAAAAAATTTTCAAAATATTTGAAAAACTTCAAGAAGTTAGAAAAACATCGAAATCACGTCAATTTAATTTTAATTGCATTTTCAATATTCTTATCTTTTTTTTATAATTTTTTAATTATAGCAAAGAAATAATGATTTTGTTAATCTTATTCGAGTTTTCTTTACCTACAATTCTTAATATTATCTAATAAATTTGTCTGTTTCTTGCCAATATACAAAATAAATGTATTTCTGGTCAAGTTTCTTCAATATTTAACAATAATGTTCAATGTTAATACTTAAAGATTGAAGAAAGGAAGATAGAAAAGAAAAAAATTTCAAAATATTTGAAAAACTTCAAGAAGTTAGAAAAACATCGAAATCACGTAAATTTAGTATTTTCAATATTCTCATCTTTTTTTTATAATTTTTCAATTATTTCATTCATTTTTCATATTATTATTATAGCAAAGAAATAATGATTTTTTTTTTAATCTTATTCGAGTTTTCTTTACCTACAATTCTTAATATTATCTAGTAAATTTGACTCTTTCTTGCCAATATACAAAATAAATGTATTTCTGGTCAAGTTTCTTAAGTATTTAACAATAATTTTCAATCTTAATACTCAAAGATTGAAGAAAGAAAGATAGATAGAAAAAAATAAGTAAATACTGTGAAATGTGTGGTATGGTGTGTGTTTTAAAAAGTATTTAATAAAAAACAAAGTAATCCATGCTCTGTGTGTTTATATGTGTTCTTTAGAAGCGCTGTCATTTCTTTATACAGTAAGGACGTAACTTGTACTCAAAATTAACTGTGTTTCGCTTAAAACAAGAAGACAGGAGAGAAAACAAACCGAAAAAAAGATGTTATCCCCGAAGAAAATTGTAATAAAAGCGTTTTAAAGTAAAAGAGAAAAAATACAAATTTCTTTCTTTTATTTCGTTTCGTTCTTGTCTATTCCAAAGACGCCGCAGCCGCCTTATCATCTAAATTTCTCCGTTCGTTACCTGGCGTTGTAACCTGGCGAGACGACGTTCTCCGTTGCGGCTCTGTTCACAGTCGGTTTGACCTTGTTCACCTGCTTCGTCGAGTTCACCATGTTCCCAGTCGGTATCGTTGTACTGTTTCTATTGTTATGGTTCCTATGCGTAACTGTAATCCAGAAAAGAAATGGAGAACGAAAAAAAGAACAAAACAAGAAAATTAATAAATAAATAAACGAAAATTTTTTGTAGAGAACACAAAAAAAAAATGGTGAGAGATTGATTTGGAATGAAAGAGAAGAAAGAAAATGAGTGCTGCAATTAATGCGTTTGTTGGCTCGATGAAGCGACTCACGGTATTGGTCGTCCTGGATCCTGTTCATGTCACCTGCAATTATAAATTTTTTTTCCCCCCCAAGAGAAAAAGTTTGCAGTTAGTTCACGTTCGTTTTCATAGTTTTTCATGGATAATCAAATATATTTATCATTAATTCCTTTAGTATTAAGTCTTTAAGTTAAATTCATGTAAATTTTAAAGAATTTGATGCTTTATTTAATAAATAAAATTTGATTTGATCTGAATTTTATATAAAAAAAATTGTAAGATATTTGATTATTTCTGAAAAACTTTGCACCAATTACAAATTTTGTCGTTATAAGGGAATGAGGATTAGTTTTGGGATGTTCGTAGAACAGAGTCGTTCAAGAAAGATCTATGTAGAAAAAAATTAAACTTAAATTTTGATCTAAGAACGAAAAAACGAAAACTTAAAGTTTTTCGATACTCGTTTTGAAAAATAAAAGAAAAAGAAAGAAAATGGATTCAGTTTAAGTAATTAGTGCGTCAACTAGTAAAGTGAGTGAGTAAAGACTACATCGAACGGTTATATACCTCTGACGTGAACCTTCTTGGGTAACTCTGGTGGTGTGAAGGTAGGAGGAGGGTGATGATCATCTGTAACCACAATTCTCGATCTAGCCACGTCTACTAAGAATATCACATCAGTTCACTAGAGGCTACACAACATCGATATCAACAACAAAAAAAAAAACTTAAATCAATGGTAAATTATTGAAAATTTCCATAGACCAAAAGTTTTTTTTCTTTAAAACAAAACCTACCAACAGCAACAACTACTACAAGTTTCTAGAGAAACGTTTTATTTTTTCGGGTTGCACTAAGATCTAAGCATGCTTAAGAGAATCGCATCCCGTGCATTTAAAGAAAGCATGCCTCATGCGCACAATTCCAGTTCAATTCAATTATTGGAGATTACTATACGAGTTTATTATCATTATTAATTCTTGTTTTTTTGTTTTGTAAAGATAATAGAGAGATTCAGTGGAAAGAAAGAAACAGGTGGATAAGTAGTAAGAGTAAGCTACAGAGAGAAAAAAACGAAATTATATAAACGAAATGAAAACAAAGATATTTCAAGATTAAATAGAGATAGAGAGAACATAGAGAGAAAGAGACAGAGAGTGTTTTGTAAACGAAAGAAAACTAATTTCTTTAGATGTTGTGGTTCCGATGAATGAGGGAGAAAGTGTTTGATTTCTATTCGGTATAGTAACAATAAAAAAAACCTTGATCATTATTGTATTATTATTAATTTTTTTTTTGGACTTTTTGGCTTTTGGCTGGTGCTTCTTATAACTCTTCGGCAGACTTACTTGCGTACGTGAAGTCCTCACCTTCCGGAGTCCCAAGTTAAAGACAGTGATATAAAATGAGTCAGAAAGTGTAGTAGTAGTTTATTTTGCAATAGTCATGTCAAATGAAAAATTAAAAAACCATAGCCGCAATAATCTAATTTCTTTTAACATTAAACAGTTTAATTGATTTTTAATCAATTTTTTGTAATATTTTGTTAAAAAAATTGTGATTACAACTGAAAAATGAAATATAAAAAGAAATTTAAGAATCAGTGCGGTTATGCGAAAAGAAGGCCATGAAATCGAAGAGAGATTCAAAACGGCGATTCGTTTGTTATATAGTCAAGGCCAGGGAGATGTTCGGAAAGTAAATGAGAAACAATGGAGAAAGTACACACACATCGAATATAGATATAAAGTATTAATTAAAAAAAAAATCAAATTTTCAATCCTATAGATGCTAGGGTTTATGTATCAAAAGAAAAATGTACGAGTAGATACACCAAAAATACAACGCATTTCCATCTACGCTTTATAGAAGTTAAACCGAGGTTGGAAATACTGATAACTAACGATTAAATAAGTAAATAATAGGACACCAATATAACTAAATTAGTTCTGTTCACAAATCGACTGATCAATAAATTAAATTAAAGAAAAGAAACAAATTTAAAAGCCTTTAAAAACACCTCTTCGTATTTGTATAAATATATTATATTTTTTTTTTGTTATATCAAAATCAATCTAATTTGTACACATCGATCGCTATGTTCCAAAAGAAAAGTAATTAATTTAAAAAATTCAATAAATTTACACTAAATGAGTGTTGAATTTGGATGAACAAAAATTATTTTGTGTGAAAAAAAAAATTGTAATTTGAGAATAAAATAGATTTATGTACATAAAATACGCATAATCAGAGATAAAAAATAAATACGAAAATTTTTTTAAATTTGAATAATTATTTTGTGTGTGTGTGTTGATTTTGTGTGGTTTCTGTAGATTCGAATGTATGGATTAATGAGAAAATTAAAATAAGTTTTGTGTGGTTTTCTTTGTGTGTTGTATTTTTTTTTTGTGGTTTGTTGATAGATTTATTATGTAATGTATACGTACTTGCCCGGCCGACCATTTGTATGGCCCGAACACTCTTCCTGAAGGTAGCCACTAAACCGCACCGCATCAAGACAAAAGACATCAAATGAGTTAGTCAGGAAAGAGAGCGGGAAAGGTTTTTTCATTCTCGTGTGCAGAGAGACAAGACGACACAAAACATACATTTTCGGACCATGTTTTCGTTTTTTTTTTCTCACTGAATCAACAAACACACTCACTCGACCGATTCGACGGACAAAGATTCCAGAAAGAAACAAAAACAATAGAAAAATAAGTAATAAACAAAGGGAAAACGAAACTAACTTGATGTAATAACAAAAAAATAAAAAAACAACAACACCCTGGGCTTCGAATAAGAGACAAAAAATTATAATTAGCTTAAGAGTTGAGGAAAGTTTACTAAATGAAATTCGTACAAACTAAATGGGGATTCGATTAAATGGGATTCCTTCAAAGTAATCTCAATAATTAATCAATTAGTTTCGGTTAATGATCAAAACTTTGTTAATCGCAAATGAAACTCAACAAATATTCGCATTTTATTTTGCGATAATAACGTTCATTAATTTTAATTATTACAAAATGAAATTATGAAAATTTTTGCATAAACAACAAAAAAAAAATAGACTTTGATAATAAGTTGATCACTAAATTAATTGAAAAATCGTAATAAATCTATATTTGTTAAGAAATTTAAGTTTGATTCAAAATGAAATGCGAATATTGTTAATTATTTTTTTCATGTATGATTTTTTCGTACTTTTTTTTCGTAAAAAATGGAATTAACTGTGATTGCGTATTTAGCTTTAGCTCTTAAAAAAAAACAAATGCGGATTAATTACTGTTTTTTTTTTCTTTCTTCATTTTTATACAAGTATTACGCAAAGCGTTTACGAAAAAGCATGGCGCTCGCACGAACAATTAAGTAGGCTCAACATCATTTTTTGCAGCAACAATTGATAAAATTAGAGCAACGAGAATTAGTTTTGTTTGGAGTAAAAAAAAAAATAAAGATTCAAGCATCGATGTTCCAATACATTCTAAATCGGAGATGTGTTTGAAACAAAAGAATATATTTTGTTTTATGTGTGTGTGTGTTTTGTTTTGATCTTCGATTTGCGTGTAACTAATTGACTAATTGACGTAAATAAATTACAAATAACAAATTAAGTTAATCTAGATAATGTTTAAAGCTAATGATAATAATAGTGGACGTAGAATGTATAGGAACAAAGTACGTTTTAAGAAAGCAGCTGAGAATGGCATGTAGAAGGGTAGCCTACCCTCCATGAGAGTGTGATAGGTGGAATTAAGCCCCTGTTTCACCATGCCTGACTGCATCATCATCATACCAACATCTGAAAAAAGAAGCCAAAAAAAAAGAACAAAAAAATTGCCATGTACAACAACCGAAGGACAGACAGAAAAAAAATGTAGTAGTAGTAGTGTGTGTACACTGGAAAAACAAAATATAATCGATCAGGTCAGTGGTTTCCAAACTTGATGTTACTACGCCTCCCTCAAAAAAATGTTATCATTTTGCGCCCCCCCAAACTCCTCAATTTCATAAAAGGAACGCGTATTACAGCAGTATGGATAAGAGCATTTTATAAACTTTGAACACGAATTACAGCCGAACGGCTAAAACCACAGTAATATATGAATACTTGTTACATTCCTAGTTATCGAGAAAATCAGTAAAATGTGAAAACACTGCTTTTTCGAGCATTTT
>NW_017096078.1:0-10707 GCF_001412225.1 Nicrophorus vespilloides
AAAAATTCAAAAATTAATAAATTTTACTTCTTCATCATTTCTTAGAATCTATATAGACACAGCAAAATAAGTCACGATTACATTTAAAAGCGTATTTTATTTAAATTTTCGTCATCTTTCCATAGAAATGAAATTTATATTCTGCGCAACAAATGATTATATTTTTTATTAAATGAAAGTTTTCGGAAACTTGATGCGTTCTTAAGGTATTTCCTTTCAGTGAGTGTGACTTTTTCTTCTTTGTTTTGTTTTCGTCTTTTGTTTTCTTGGATGTTTTTTGTTTCAATCCTACTGAAACCTAAGTTTCCGTAATGAAATGTTAACGAAACCGTAACGTATTTTTACATCTACGTATCGCGTTTAGGAATCTTCAGATGCAAATGCCAGAAAGAATGAGCAATTAACGTTACTTTTTCTATATATATATATCTCATTTTGTTCATTTAAATACAATCTTTTTTCATATTTTTTCCCGTTTGTCACAACTATTCAACAAACAGTTCTTATACTTCTTAATTCCAGCTTTCACTTCTCTTTTAACAATGTTCACACTTTCAATATTTCAATATTTAATTTCTTCAGAAACAAAGATTTCGAAATCAAACCAAAAGTAACAATTTTCAAATAAATTTGGTTTGTCATAAAATTAACATTTACCGTTATTATTTCTCTAAATCAAAATTGTTATTCCAAGTGATCTCACTATAATGATTACGTCGAACAATTGTTATTTCTTGGTATATGCCGAAAAATCTATAAAGGAAAGAAACGATTTGCATTTTATTGCGACATTTCGCAAGTGGATTTTACCAAAAAACATCCAAATTCAAAGAGAATTTTTTAACCGCGATGACGAACGATACGTTTTTATTGCCCAGACATTTTCGTGATCCGTATCAATTCACGTTTATTAATACGAGATTCATTTCGCAATTCGTTCTCTTTTGTAAACCTCACCTGAATCATTCATGTTTGACATTTTTCCCTTCGCGTCTTCAAAGCGGCAACGGTAATTCCGCTTCGAACACGCTTTCGAGAGAGAATAGAAGAGAGAATCGCATTAGGAGACCGTTTAGATTTCGATCTTTTCCAACTCTCATTGTTCTTACTACGTTCGTTATTTCTAATTTCATAATTGTGTTTCTCTCTAATATTTATTTATTATTATTATTTTTCTTTTACTAAACCAGTTTTAACATTAACCTAACGTTAATTTAAATGAAAGTAAATCAATTTGAATGATATTTTTAACATTTCACCAGTTGTTCCACAAGGCCAGTTTTTGGGTCCTATTTTATAAATAAAAATATACAAATCAAAATTTTATCAAAATGTTTTTTTTATTAATTTATCAACTTTTACTAGTTTAATAGTCTAATGACTTATGATAAATGAAATAACAAGAAAACAATAGATGTTTTGCTTTCGTTATTTGAAAATGAGTAATTTCTGAACTTTGTTATTTGCATTTTCAGATGCATTTTGTCATATTTTATTAATTTTACTTGTTTAGGATGATGAAAATTAATTTTTTTTCGTTGTTGTTGAGAGTGTGTGTGTATTTGGATTAGTGATTTCTAATTTCATAATTGTGTTTCTCTTTAATATTTATTTATTATTATTATTTTAACATGCAGCGAGCTGTGTAATTCGAGTTTTTTTGTGTGTGTGTTGTATTTAGGTTCGAAAGGGCGCTGGTCGCTGCAGATAAGGGCAGAAAAGAGGGGTTCGTTCGCATCTGATACGCGTCGGGAATAATTGCGAGCGGCGATCGACACGTTTTCGGTGCGTTAAACCGTTCGATATGCAAATATGCAGATTTTCCTATATTTCTCTTACCCCCTTCATTTCGATCTCGTTCTTCGGAGATCCTTTTCTGGATTACCTGTGTTCTTGGCCCCAACCTCGATCGCAGCAAATCCCATTGTTCGTCGGGGTCAGATCCGACCGAAATCTCCTCGAAGGAAACGAACTACAAGAATCTTTCCCCTCACCATTCAATTCAACCCTTCGTGCCCTGCATTCATCATCATCATATGTATCATTTGATATTCAATAGATATGCATACGCATACGGGGATTGTGGGATATAGGTATGGAAATTTGCATGCTCATCTGCATACGCGTCGTCGTAGTCGTCGTCGCCACTTCTTGTTCTTCTACCGATGCGTTTCTTATTCAAATTTTTGCCGATACCGGCCGGCGTCTCGAAGGGATTCCGAAGAATGGATCTGAAGGGGTTATTGATAGGTGATTTATTAATGGCCTAGGCTAATCCTCCTGGGATACACACTGCAACAACAGAAACCCTTCTGTGCACATTATTATACGTTTGCCGATTTGCGTATTTGAATTGTTGCCATTTCGACGATCCTCTGTTTACCTTTCCCAAATGTATGAATTCCGCGACGCACCCCTTCGCATTCTCTACTTTTCCGCATTTGAATATGCAAAAAATGAAAACGGAAGACCCGACGAGAACAAAACAAAAAAATGATACAAACTGAAGAACCGTTGGGAACAGTTTAAGGGATTTTATTACGAGAGCTTCCGCTTCCAACTAATAAGCATCTCAAAGAGATGTGCACACCATTAATAACATCGCCGCCGACATTTACGATTTCACATTTATGACTGTTTGACGCACTATTGACTCTATTATTTTACATTTACACTTTGTTTTAATACTCAATCATATTTATCCAATTCACAAAAGATAAGACCAACAATCTTCACTTGAATTCCCAACAAATAACTAGAATTTCCTCTAGTTAGACTTTGATTTACGACTATTTAACTCTCAATTAACGACTCTTTTTATACAACCTTTATTATTACATCAAATTTAAACATTTACACTTTGAATTCATACTCAATCATTTTTCATTCAAATTTCATTTGTATAAAACCTCACAAACTTACCTTGAAGAATTTCCATCAAATATTAAACAATTTATTTCTGTTATTTTAGTCATATGTAACTAAATTTTCCTGGAGTTAGACTTCGATTTACGACTATTTAACTCTCAATTAACGACTCTCTTCATACAACCTTTATTATTACATCAAATCTCAATAATTTAAACATTTACACTTTGAAACATTACTCAATCATTTTACATCCAAATTTCATTTGTATAAGATCTCACAACCTTACCTTGAGGAATTCCCAACAAATGTTATACAATTTGCATACTTTAGTCATATGTAACTAGATTTTCCTCCAGTTATACTTCGATTTTAACTCTCAATTGACGACTCTCTTTAACAACTTTTATTATTACATCAAATCTTGATAATTTAAACATTTACACTTTGAATTATTACTCAATCATTTCGCATTCAAATTTCATTTGTGTAACATCTCACAACCTTACCTTGAGGAATTCCCAACAAATGTTATACAATTTGCATACTTTTCTATTAATTTACTATAATTATAGATTTTCAATTTACGACTATTTAACTCTCAATTAACGACTCTCTTCATACAACCTTTATTATTACATCAAATCTTAATAATTTAAACATTTACACTTTGAATTATTACTCAATCATTTCGCATTCAAATTTCATTTGTGTAAGACCCAACAACCTTACCTTGAGGAATTCTTAACAAATGTTGAATACTTCTCTGTTACTTTAGTCATATGTAACTAGATTTTCATCCAGTTAGAATTCGATTTACGACTATTCAACTCTCAATTGACGACTCTGTTTATACAACCTTTATTATTACATACAATCTCAATAATTTAAACATTTACACTTTGAATTATTACTCAATCATTTTGAATTCAAATTTCATTTGTATAAGATCCAACAACCTTACCTTGAGGAATTCCCAACAAATGTTATGCAATTTGCACATTTCTCTGTTACTGTAGTCATATGTAACTAGATTTTCATCCAGTTAGAATTCGATTTACGACTATTCAACTCTCAATTGACGACTCTGTTTATACAACCTTTATTATTACATAAAATCTCAATAATTTAAACATTTACACTTCGAATTATTACTCAATCATTTTGAATTCAAATTTCATTTGTATAAGATCCCACAACCTTACCTTGAGGAATTCCCAACAAATGTTATACAACTTGCATACTTTTCTGTTACTTTAGTCATATGTAACTAGATTTTCCTCCAGTTAGACTTCGATTTTAACTCTCTTTATACAACTTTTATTATTACATCAAATCTTAATAATTTAAACATTTACACTTTGAATTATCATTTTGCATTCGAATTTAATTTGTATAAGACCCACAACCTTACCTTGCATACTTCTCTGTTATTTTACTATAACTATAGATTTTCATTTTACGACTATTTAACTCTCAATTAACGACTCTCTTCATACAACCTTTATTATTACATCAAATCTTAATAATTTAAACATTTACACTTTGAATTATTACTCATTTAGCATTCAAATTTCATTTGTGTAAGACCCACAACCTTACCTTGAGGAATTCTTAACAAATGTTGAATACTTCTCTGTTACTTTAGTCATATGTAACTAGATTTTCTTCCAGTTAGAATTCGATTTACGACTATTTAACTCTCAATTGACGACTCTGTTTATACAACCTTTATTATTACATCAAATCTTAATAATTTAAACATTTACACTTTGAATTATTACTCAAACATTTTGCATTCTAATTTCATTTGTATAAGATCCCACAACCTTACCTTGAGGAATTCCCAACAAATGTTATGCAATTTGCACATTTCTCTGTTACTTTAGTCATATGTAACTAGATTTTCCTCCAGTTAGACTTCAATTTACGACAAAAAAGTTAAAAAAAAAACCTCTATCATCTCTCAAAACCTACAACTTTACCTTGTACAACTTCAGATTTAATTCTACAAATTATACTTGTTTATGTTTACATATAAATATTTACTACATTCTCTTATAAAAATTACTTTCATTGGCAGAAATATCCTAAAATGTAAGAAAGTTAACGAGCAAAAACAAATTTAATTACTTTTATAATATTCTACAAAAATATGTAAGAAACTAATCTAGATCTGGAAGATTTAAAATAAAAATATTTATATTAGACTAATAACAAGTAATTTGAATATTGTAAATTATTATGAAGTTATATGCAAATCTAACATAAATGAGTTTAAAAGGAAAATCATTACGCTCGAGATTTTTGCCCGATGCGAACGTAACGAGAGTTCCCTCTTTTTTCTCTCTTTTTCTCTTCATCTCTCTCTTACTCTCTACACATTTTGTAGCTCGTTCCGTATGCACACTGACGCTTCTTAACATAATTACCTCCACTCAATGTATTAATGACTATCTTTATTCGATGTAAAATAATTGCGCCGAGAATATGTGTAATGGAAAATTATTATTATGCTGCCGCATACATTGTGTGTGTATATGTATTAATTAACAATTTATAATGTTCTTAACGAGTCGCATGCAGAACCGGAGCACAGAAAAAAATACACTGAACAAAGAGGAAACTCAATAAACGAAAGAGAAGATTCCTATTCTTTATAATCATTACATTTAAAAAAGCAAAATTAAGTTTCAAATCTGTATCTTAATATTAATAAAGCAATAACTTATATAGAAATAGTAAATTTTCGACTTACGAACAATCGATAATTGAATAATGAAATTCGATTTACAACTTTTTCAACTTACGTCCAAATTTGATGAACTTTTCCACTTACGAACTTATAGAATTAACATTTTTTTTAATGAATCAATTTGATTTTTGAGTAAATATAATAATTCAATTTACAACTTTTTCGACTTACGAACATTTCAACCATACAACAAACAAGAATTTACCGTTATAATATTAAAAAACAGCAACTTATATACATATATTAAATTTTCGACTAAAGAACAATCGAAAATTGAATAATGAAATTCGATTTACAACTTTTTCAAATTACCTGCAAATTTGATGAACTTTTCGACTTACGAACATTTCAACCATAAAACATACAAGAATTTACCGTTATAAGTCTACGTTTGAACAAAAAAAAAATAGTATAATTACTGGTAAAAAAAATCAAAGTTAATAGATTTTAATTATAATTAACACTGCGCAAAGTTAAACGATCGTAAATCAATAAAAACCGTACGTTTTTCTTTCCATCCACGTTTCCATAAACAACAATCATAATTAACGTTGGTTTCTATTTCGCACTTTCCGCAATAAACGCGGAATGTTGCATTGCCATTTTTTTTTACATTATTTGTTATTCAATTCATATTTTTTTCATTCAGTTTCATTCAATAATTACCGCATACGCAATCGTCGTTTTTTTTCCTTCTTGTTCGTTTTTTTTTTCTATAATAGGCGCAATCATTCCTCCATCCATTTCTTTGTCCGACGCTAAATTAATTAGCAATTAAAAGCGCATAATCCGCATGAAAACAATCCGGTTGGGATCCGTTTCGCGGCGGAAAAATCAATCGTTTCCAATTTCCTAGCTTCTCACCAATTAACTATAATTATCCAATCGATTACCGATTCCAATCAACTCCATCCAATTAAAACATTCTTCCAGCTTTATCCAAAAGATTAACCATCATAATCTTACCATTAAAATTCACTTTCTTTTAACAGTTACAAATCGCATTTCGAAGATTTAGTTTAAGTTTGTAAATTATAAAAAAAATCCAATTAACTTCTCATACGTTTATTTCTATTATTTTAGCAACGTGAACACAATTAGAATAATTTATAGCGTACGTATGGGATTTCGATCCGATTTGAATACAAACGTTTATTGTCTTGTGTTATATAATACTTTTATTACCAATTTTTATAACCAACTCTGACTCATTCCAACATAAAAATTCGCTTCTAGAATTAAATTTGCAATATTTAACATTTCGATAATATTTATTTGCTAATTGGACTCATTCAAACTTTATATCAAAAATTTACATTTAAAATCCAACAAATCGTTAATTGGATTAGCAATAAATCAATTAATAATCAATGATTTTAGATACGCTCAGTTAATTAAAGATAAATCAATTAATTTCATAAATAATTCGTAGAAGATCGAGATAAAAACGTCTGGAAAAGAAACGGTTTTTTTTCTTTCTATTATTCATTAATTAACAATTAATTAATTAAACTGTTAGATTAAGTATACGCAGTTTAATTGAAGATTAACATAAATGAAATTACGTAATTTATTTATATTTAGATTAATTTCATTTATCAATATAATAAGCATTCGTTATTTATCTTAGATTTTGTTTTCTTGTGAGATAATAAACAGAATATTGGGTTTTGCAAGTAATCAATTTATGGATTTGGTTTCACGTAAATATTTATGTGTGCAGAAGAGATCAAAGCTAATTTCACTTATTCGTAATTGATACTTTGCAATGTTCTTATGATTAATAATAATAACTGCAGCAGAATAATTGTGTTGCGTTCAATTCGCTGTGTGGAAATGTTTCAAACAATCTGGAAATTGAAAAAGAAATCGATTCACTTGCTTTAATCGATTTCCATTTCATGCTCTTACAATTAGAATTATCGTATACACTAGTTTTGTAATGATTTAATTCAATGTAATTGAATACTTAATGAAATATCAATTTTTATTAATTCTATTTTGTGTTATATAAATCTTACTTGTTTCTACGCAAATTCTGTTATAAATATGCTCTTTTTTTAATAAACGTAACGTAGATTTAATGAATGAATAAATTGAGGGCAAAATGTGAGGTGATAATATGAAAATCAATTGGTAGTAATTATTTTCCGTTTAACGACTCAATAACGTTCAATTAAGCATTTACTTCATTCATTGCGTAATTGCTGAAACGAATCGAATTCCGTGAATCCAGCGGGAATTGTCAACAAAATATAAAAAAGGAGAAAATAAATAATCCCACTTCATGAATAATGATAATTAATTGTATACAATTAATAATCAATTTCATTGCTATTTTACCTTGTTTTTTCTATACAAAACAGTTTAATTTGAATTTTGTTATTGAATTTGTTATATGAAATTGTATAAATTTGCTGTAAATTTCAATTTAAATTACTTAGTTTTTTGTATTTTTTTTTTTTTAAAGAAATGTACAAACTTTGGAAATTGCTGAAAAATTAGTTATTTTCAAAATTGTATAAATTTGCTGTAAATTTCAATTTAAATTACTTAGTTTTTTGTATTTTTTTTTAAAGAAATGTACAAACTTTGGGAATTGCTGAAAAATTAGATATTTTCAATTGTATTAATGATATTGTTGAAAATTTCTTTAAAGAAATGAAAAGAATGTTTGCTGAAAAAAAATCTGAAAATAGAAAATGCTGAAATAATATGAATATTTTAAGTTTTTGTTGCAAATGTTTAAATAAATTGTAACTGTTGATAATATTTTTCATGAGAAATGTGTAAATTTGGTGGATTTACTGAAAAAAAACGTCTATTTTCAGCTGGAACAGACACACAAAGCTCCATCTTCCGATAGAACGGACGAAACAAAAGCGACGACGCGCGAGTCTCATTGCATTGTCTTATTATACTAGTTCAACTAGATTTTCTCTACAATTACGTAAAATAATTATTCATATTTCCAATTACAATTTAATTAAAGAGAAATTATTTCTATTTAATTATTGATTTTTTTGTAAAAAAATATTCAAATTCTTTAAAATATATTAAAATTTTTCATAATTTTTTTGGGCAAATTAAATCTAAAACAAAAATTATATAAAAAAAAAACAAACGAGAAGAAAAACAACAGATTTCTACGGTCGATAAGTATCTGTGCTATGATATTAAGATTCGAAGCATAGATGGAATGTTACGTAATCGAGTTAAGATACTTTAAATGCTAATAAGACACTGGACTCGACTATTTTTTTTTCTTCTTTCCAAAGTGTAGAAATAAATATATTTTATATTTTTTTTTTGTGTAGAAGCGTTGCGAGAGATAAAAACAAAAATACAGAAGTTACATAAAATTACTGCCGCAGCATTTCCAAGAACGAAATCTCAATCGTATATAAAATTGAGATTTTATAAACTCTCTTTCTCTCTCTCTCTATCATTGCCTGCCTGCCTGTTTCATAGCCTACTCGGAGGGAGAAAGAAGGAATGTCCGGGCGTGACAAACGGCGTTTGTTTTTTTTGCGAAATCAGCATTCTTTGTCATTATTATTAAGAGATCTAAGACATAAACTAATTAGAAAATATTCTAATTATTAATTCAAATATTGAATTTTTTTATTGATTTATTAACAAATTTAACTAAATTCGAATGTTTCATTTTTTAATTAGTCGACCGTGATATTTGCGTGTGTATTTTGTTTTTTTTTTGTTATTTCACCTACTTGATATATTGTACGAATAACGACATAAATCTATGTGCGAAAGAGAGAGAGAACACACAGAAACAAAGATTTTGTAGTCGTGAACGCAATAAATTATTAATAATGAAAGTTAATATTTATCGGGTGACATTTACACAGAAAACAACAGAAATATCAAACGCCGACGAACTTAGCGAAACAAAGTCATCAAAAAGGGGAAAGCGCGTTTTACGTGTACGTATTTCTCTTTTCTTTTGCTTAGAACAATTATTTTTTTTACTTTTATTCATATTAAATCAATTAGCAAAAATGTTTTGTTAAGTTTTTGATGTGTATAAATTTGTCACAGTAAATTGTATCTTGTAGAAATCGGGATGTAGAGATGCGTTCTGTGGTGAGAATGAAGAGAGAAAAAAAGGTGTTAAAGGTCGACAAGAGATCGAAAAAGCGTATAAATCAAACACAGGTATACACAAAAAAAACGCTCCACACATGCAATTGATCAATGGTTGTGAGATGCGTCGCTACATACAAATGAAAAGGAAGGAAAACAAACATACAAGAAGAATGTAAGAATGAATTGTACATCAAAAATTAGTTACATTTTATATAAATAGTTTAGTTTTAATGTTTTGTTAAGTTAACTAATTATAATAATGATATATAATTATTGTAAGTAAAGTATGAAGATTTGTGTAAATTGCATTAAAAATGGAATATTTTGAAATTGTATGAATAAATAATTGAAAAATTATATTAATTATAGTAAATAATATAATATGAATTGTTAAAATATTTATCTTAATTAATTTTATTAAAAATGTAAAGAAAATAATGATGATAATAAAGTTTTGTTTGAAGAATTAAGATTTGTTGAAATTTTGTAATATTGTAATAAGAAATAAATTTAAATTTAAATTTAGTTGAAAATTTTGTAATGTAATTATTTTTTTATTAAAGTTTAGTTGGTGTTGGAAAAAAAATTAAGATATTTTGAATAAATTTTGAAGAATTTGAAATTTTTAATAAAAATGAGTTTGTATTAACCTAAGATTATGAGAAATTATGACTTAGAATTATTTTTTAGTGAAATTGGATGAAAATTAATTGAAATTCGAAGAAAAATTGTTTTTTTTTTAAGTATTTGGTAAAGTGATTTAAGAAATTAGGATTTACTAAGAAAATTGTCTTTTGTAATTTAATAATTTCGGATAGTTGAAACTTGTAGGTTTTGGGTAAATTTAAGTTGTAAACATTAAGAAAAATTATAAGTAATTATTTGTAAAATCTGATTGGAAAAAAAAATTTGTTACAAAATTGACTTTTAAAATTAAATTATTTTATATATTTTATCTAAATTTTAATGGAAAACTA
>NW_017096078.1:10719-11108 GCF_001412225.1 Nicrophorus vespilloides
ATTGGATTAAATTTGATTTAGAAAGATTTTGTATATTTTGTCTAAATTTAAGTTGAAAACTAAATAACTTATATCTAAATTTTAATGGAAAACTAAATAAAATTGGATGAAAATTTGTTGAAATAATGACAGATTACATTTTTTAATAGATTTACAAGAAAATTTTATATAATAAGATTTTGTATATTTTGTTTAAATTTAAGTTAAAGAAAAATTAAGTAATTATTTGTAAAATCTGATTGGAAAAAATTGTAACAAAATTGACTTTTAAAATTAAATTATTTTATATATTTTTATTGAAAACTAAAACAAAATCATATAGAATTTATTGAAATTGTATTAAATTTTATTTAGTAAGTTTTTTTATATTTTGTCTAAATTTAAGTTGA
>NW_017096078.1:11133-15332 GCF_001412225.1 Nicrophorus vespilloides
ATTTTGATTTAGTTTTCAATAAAAATATATAAAATAATTTATTTTAAAAGTCAATTTTGTTACAATTTTTTTTCCAATCAGATTTTACTTAATTACTTTAATTTTTCTTTATGTTTATAATCTTGATTTCCTTACATACAATTTATTTAGTTTGAAAGATTTTGTATATTTTGTCCAAATTTAAGTTGAAAACTAAATAAAATTGGATGAAAATATGTTGAAATTATGACAGATTAATTTTTTTAATAGATTTACAAGAAAATTTTATATAATAAGATTTTGTATATTTTGTTTAAATTTAAGTTGTAAACATAAAGAAAAATTAAGTAATTATTTGTAAAATCTGATTGGAAAAAAAATTGTAACAAAATTGACTTTTATAATTAAATTATTTTATATATGTTATCTAAATTTTAATGGAAAACTAAATGAAATTAGATGAGAATTTGTTGAAATTATGACAGATTAATTTTTTTAATAGATTTACAAGAAAATTTTATATAATAAGATTTCGTATATTTTGTTTAAATTTAAGTTGTAAACATAAAGAAAAATTAAATAATTAAGTAATTATTTGTAAAATCTTTTAAAATGAAATTATTTTATATATTTTTATTGAAAACTAAATCAAAATCATATAAAATTAATATCAAATAGAATTGATTGAAATTGGATTAAATTTTATTTAGTAAGATTTTGTATATTTTGTCTAAATTTAAGTTGAAAACTAAATAAATTGTATGTAAGGAAATCAAGATTATATGAGAATTGTATAATAATAATTGTGAATAGTTTGGAAGTTGTAGCTTACTGCATATTTAGTGAAGGAAAGTGTTAAAAAGAAGAAACAGGTAGAGCAAAAGAAAAGATGATGTTTTGTTTCGATCCACTCTTCATTTCGTCCGTTGCTCCGAAGGAATCAGTCAAGAAGTAAAGTGTACCCCTCTACATGAACTCTGGATTTTCCAAGATGTAGTGTGTATGTGTATCAGAATTCGGGAAGGTGAGCTTTTCCGACGAGGAACAAGAAGAGGAGAGGTGGTTGAAGGTGGTGGAGGAGGAGGAAGAGGCACATGCGCCAGAAGGGATGTTTCGACGTCACCGACGTCGAAAAAGAAGTAACGGGGAACGAGAGGAGAAGAAGCGAACAGAAAAAAAAACATGAACATAGAAGGAGAGAGCAAAGACGTCTCTCTCTGTCCCTCCAACGAGTCCGCGATCCACGAAAGGGGTAGGGATGGAATATGAATGCGCACATAGAGTACACTTCGATTTTTAAGTAAAAAGAATATATATATATATATATACATATATAGTCGTAGAATGTGTGTATACATATATACGTATATATATCTGCCTTTTGCTTGCGTTTCTGTATTGGCCGCGACGTCGCGAGAGGGATGGATGCTACGGAAGGGGCGTCGGGGTGAGAGAGATGGAGATGGGGTGTTGCGACGTCGCCGCCGCCAGAGGGCGACTGCGATCAACACGGGGGGCGGAGTTCTGGGCAGAGACAGAGCGTTAGAGGAGGACGGATAGAGAAGGACTGCCGTGATGCACCATGCACGCCGTTTTCTGAGTCAGTGTTGGGATTTTGATCCCGACGTAAACACGTAGCACCGAGTCGCTCCGGAGTTTAAGTTTTTTGTAACATTTCCGTGCGGTGTGTGTGTGTATGTGCAACAAAACATATACAACATATATATATAATAAATACATACAATACAACAAATTATATATATATTTAAATTAAATATATATATATAAAAAAAGAAACAAATAACACGTCCATATGTATATATATATAAACATATATTATTATATATTATATACTTATATGTAATAGAAAAATTATATATATGTATAGATGTGTGCAGAGTCAGCCGAAACTTTGTTATCAAGTGAGAAAACGCGGCGACTCTTTATCCCACGGACACTTGAGCCGTTTGTTTTCACCGTTTTCCCCGAAACTCGCGTGAAAACACGATAAAGTGACTGAAAAAAAAAAGAGAAGTTAACTCTTCACAGCCGCAAAAGACGAGTGCTCTAATCCAGTGCGTAATGTTCTCAACATCTTGGATCAACCCACTCAACAACAACAACAACAACATCATCTTCAACAGCAGCAGCAACAACATCATCATCTTCCACCAATGATCTTCCAAAACCTGTGCTTCCACGAAAATCAAAGTGCGAAATAATTGTACAAGTGCGACGATGATTACGAATCTATGAAATTAAAAAAAAGTTGTTGAAATAAAAAACCGAAGATTGGTTGTTTTTATTTTTTGGTGAACAGAGAGGACAGGAGGATTAAAGAAACAAAAAAATTTGAAGAGATTCATTTGTTGTTCGCGTGTTGTTGTTTTTTTTTTCTCTCTTCCTTTTTGTCTCAAATGCGTGCGTCCGGCACGCAAACCGAAGAAGGAACGCTCCATCAGAAGCGGACGGAAAACGAGAATCTGTGATGTTCTTCGCCCAAATTTATTAAAAAAACACGAGAAAAGTTTTCTGGTTCTTTTTGGAAAAGGATAATTGTTGTTTTTTTTTGCGTTAGCGCAAAAAAAATTAGTTTTTGTTGTTTTTTTATTGTGTTTCGCGACGTTCTCCGGAAGTAAACTGGCGGAACTAGAGGATCGTATCCGCATGCAGCCTACGGCCACGGCTTCCATACCGCCTCCAGCGGATATGGACTTGCAGGCTATGCAATCCATGGACTGGCTGTTCAAGAAGGAGAGGATCTACCTTTTGGCGCAGTTTTGGCAACAGGTCAGTGGTTCTCGAGTCTCAAGAAAAACTATTCTTATTATTTGTCCCGGAAATCTTTTTCGTTGTGTTTTCTTGGCGTAGCGCGCGCGGTTCCAAGTTCAAAGTTTATGTAAAGGGGAGGAAGAGCAGAGCGCATTCCGACACCGGAATGTGCGGATCGTAAAGCACGCACATTTAGCATTTAGCGCAAACTGCAAAATGAAAACTAAATAAATTTTACTCGATGGAATCGCTGAAGAAACGACAAAGTTCTTACGGATTTCGGGACTTAGAGATTGTTTTTTTTTATGTATGTATGTATACACAAGTGCTTCGAGATTCAAGAGCGCTCTTCCATCAACGCTGCAACCGTTTTCCAGTACGCATTATAAATAAACAGTAAATTAAATCATCGTTTCGAAATTTTACACAATCACTTTTAACAATTTTCTACTTATATAATATAAAAAAAATATTCATAAGTTTAATACGAAAAATTACACAAAACTTACAAATTTTGTCTCAAATTTATTTGAAACTTTAACTCAAAAACAAACTTACAAATTATTACAAAATTTACTCGTATAGTTACAAGCAATATTTATTAGAAATTTTATCAGAGTCCGAGCAAATTTATTCGAAACTTTCACACAGTTTACAAACATCAATGAAAATACAAATTACACTTTAAAAAAAAAACTATACTTTAAGAGAAAATTATATTTAGCACAAAAATTTTGAAAACTTATTTGAATCAAAAATAACATCTCTTTGAGTCATCCGAATTGATTCTCGCGAGAATCTCGTCAAGTCATCCCAATTTATTTGTTTTGATATTAAAAATAAAAATTTCACAAAAAAAAAAATGCATTTATTTCGGATTTTGCGTTTTGTTTTTTCATTTGTTTCTCTGTCGTAACTCAGAATCATGTATATATATATATCAAAAAGTGGGCTACTGTTATTTTTGGCGTTTAATGTTTCTGGACAGATATTTTCACAAGTTCCAAACAGAAATAAAAAATTGAAAAGTGAAATTTTTGATGCAATTGGATTAAACATTTATTGCAGTATTAAATCTTGCGGAAAGTTAAAAATTCATATAAGATTATGTATTTAGTGTTTTTAAAAGTTAATAGGATTGGTTTTCTTATAAGATCTGTGTGAATTGGGAAGAAAAGTGATCGGGTTTTTTTGTTGCGAATTCCTTGATATTTCCTTTCGACGAAGAATCCGCACTAAAATAAATACGAGCATTCTTTCTTCCCGAATGCATTTCGCGTCGAATTATAAATAAATAGATGGCAGACGAAATGCGACAAAGTGAGCGAATGATAGAGAAAGAGAGAGACGAAAAGGACGAAAATTCGCCAGAAAATATTTATATAAAGGCGATGAGTTTCAAACGCGCCTCTGCGTCCACTTAATTTATAATTTACACTCGTTTAGAC
>NW_017096079.1:0-238693 GCF_001412225.1 Nicrophorus vespilloides
ACATTCATGTGCTCTTATCCATATTGCTGTAATACGCGTTCAAAGTTGAAAAATTGAAATGACACATTTCTATACACGTTAATAAAGTTGCCTAAGTGAAATACTTATACATTCAGTTTACCAATATGCAACTAAGTTGCTATTGATTCAAAATAAGTAACGTATCTTCTAATAATCTTAAAAATAGCAATTACATCAATTTTAAATGCACAGATTTCTACAAGACACATAATATAAATTATTTTCCTATAGTTATCCAAACTTTCCTGCATTTGTTGTAATATAAGATAATTTATTAAATATTCACATATATGATTATAAATAACATAAAACAATAAACATATTTATAAAATTAATTCAAAATTGTGTAATATAAGTAATTGTAGTTGCCTAATTTCAACTGCGTAAATAGTAAATCAGACCATTCATGAAACTGCGTGTTGCTAATTCTTCATAAATCAATAAGAAATTTATGAAATACAAGCATTGAAATATTTAAAGCGTCACTATTGAAAAAGTAATCAAATTTATTATCACTTATACTGAATCCGAGTTATATTATAATTAATTATATTAACTTGTAATAACAATTAACTTGACCAGTCAATAGAACGAGGCATGCATAATATCAACATTTATATTAAAATTATGTTAATTCAGATGCATCTCAATTGCATATTACATAATCGACTTAACCGAAATTGTACTAACAAATTTTCATAATACAAATTTCATAAATAATTACATGAATTATTGCAATGTAGGTCTTTCCGCCTAGGTGCATTATATAATTATATTGACTATGTAATATGTTTAATACATTGAATAAAGGTAGATATAACATCAACAATTTATATTGTAAACATTTTAGCAATAAACATGTAATTTTATATAATCTGCAGGTATCATCAGGTGGTTCGTCAAATTGAATTAACAACATTATACTAATTCGTTGAGTCGTCGTGATGTAATTAATTATCATTTTTAATTGGTTCAAAGTAGTACTAATGTACTGTATAATTTTTATGAGATGCGTTGCATAATATATGCATTATGAAGAATTGAATCTGTTCGCACACTTGTTTATTCTCGTATAAAGTAACAATTGAGCAATGCTTAGAAAGGAAGATTATTTGTATTATTCTTTTGTGTAAATTATACATATATTGCGGATATAAATGAGAGTAGCATTGGTTGTATCAACAATAGAAGCGATATTATCAATTAATTGTATTTATTTGTTTAGCATTGAAAGTAATGCAAAATGCGGAGCACGAGGTTCTCTTTCCCTTTCGAACCATGCTGTGCGCAACAAGAAATGTGTAGATACAATTTTTCCCCATTGACCTATAGCAAGTTCGGTATTATCTCTTAGGAAGCGGGGAACTGGGCTGCATTTTTTAAGAGATATAATGTAAAGGCTGACAAAATAGAGCTAGTCTTGACATTGAAACGGAACTGTTGACTTTAAATGATTCCATTAAAATAAAATGTACCGGTGGAAATGGGAATAGGTAAAGCGCGGGTTTATTGGATGCTAGCATGTGCTTCCTTTGGTCAATAAATTGAGCGACGCTTGCGCCCGTCGTTCGTGAAATGCAACTATTGATTTGTTCAGCAATAAAGGCGAAGCTCGTGCCCGTTGGAGACCATGAAATGAGCTTTACAGAATTGCAACTTTCTGTTGGCAATAGGCGACCTGAAACGTGCGCGCTCAGCTTTTAGCTGTAGTCATCCAAACCAGGAAGCGGCACCGTTTTTCAGCCGTCACAAACTGCGCTTTACATATACAGATTTTCCCGATTACGTGACTCCGAGCACATTCACTGCTTTCCAGACATAATACGCCAATATTACCTGAAATTTAAACGCAGTAGTTCAATCAAATCTGAAAACCGACAGGAGCGAAAAAATATTAATAATAATGAAACTAATTACTGTTACGGATCATGCATAAATTACAACCATTAATCATTGAATTATTCATGCAAGCAGATGTAAGGTCGATGCGTTTCTTTATTTTTTTTTTGTTATATGTTTTTTTTCGGTAATTTAACCATTATTGCGTTCCACGCCAATTAGTTATCATAATTAGTATCGTTTAACGAATGTTTATATTTGTACTACAAGCCCAATTATGCTAATGCTTTAGCAATAACAATGAGATAATCACTTGCGTAATGCGTTGCAGATAATACACGCAAAAGCTGTTCAATTATGCGAACTAACCACTTGACTTTGACGATGGAATTGGGAAAATGAATATCTCTCCAAATATACATAATGTATTTCCTGCAAATTATCTCATCCCATCCCGTTAGTCACGAGTTTCGTGTTTTGCGACAATTGCAGCAGGTCCTTGCTTTTCACAACTTGACGTTTTTCGAACCTGGTTTTTTTGGCTCGATATTCACTTAGCTCTTTATAAATAGCACCCAAAGTGCGTATTTGGTTGTAACATTTTACTAAATTTGTATCGTTACATATCCATTGCTCACGGCTTCGGAGCGTACCCGGCATTCCGTAAATATTTATAACATTGCAGCGATGTCTTTAGCCCGTTATCAGGATATGTAAATAGTTTAGAATTCAAGACAAGACGAACATTTTCCAGACGCATTTTGCGGGGAAAGCAAAACAACACCGTGAAGCGTTTCACTTATCTGAAGGATTAATCATTACGATTTACAACGCACATGCAATATTTGTAGTGGTGATTTCATCTTCCACGAACGTTCAAATAATCAATGAAGTGTAGGAATTGTACCGTGTATTTTCAACGATTACGCTCACTGAAAAAATATTAACTTATTATTTTTATAAGTTATTTTTTATTAATAATATGAATATTAAATCAATTTATAGCATTATCCATTCTATTAAAACTTCAAAATTAAGGATATTAAACTTACTAACAATGAATTTTTAACAATCTAGAACAAATTAATTACTTTCATCTTTTACACTACTTTAATATTAGATTTTATAATTAAGATTAAGCCAATTAAAAAAAAAAACATGGAAATTTCAGTTTTATTTAAATCACAAGTTACTAAAATTTTCCGGTAATTTCGAAGTAAAACAGGAAACCAATAATATATAATTGTAATAAAAGAAATTATATGCATGTGCACATATAGAATATAAAAAATTATTAAAAGAATGATGAGATCAAAATTAAGAAAATCTTAAATAAGAGATTAGGTAAAATTAGATTTGGCCCATGAGGGGATCGAACCCGCGACCTTCGCGTTATTAGCACGACGCTCTAACCAACTGAGCTAATGGGCCAGATATAAAAAATTGCAGAAGAACCATATAAGAATTAAAACTGCTATTAAATTATATCAGATGTATCAAAAGCTATTAACACATAATAACTCCGTTTGCAAATCGGCGGATTGAAAACTTTAGGGCCTGTCCTAACACTCTTTAAGGGCATTGGGCGATAAAAACTGTGCCTAAATCCGGATTTGCATTTATAACGTATATTCAGTATATATTATATAAGTATTCTATATGGAATCTGTTTGTAAATACATTTTGAAGCATGTTATTAGCACATTGTTAAGTGTCAGTTTATCATAGAAACTGTAATTATATTGAATTTTAAGTGTAGACATGTATCATGTATTATAGAACAAGAGCGCAAAATAATTTTACCATTGCACTAAAATGCAAGCGAATAAATAAATTAAAATGACGTTATATTAACAAACCTAAAGTGGAATAATTGCTACTAATTGTAGTATTTGATTTGACAGACACAGACACAGACAATGATGTCAGACTAAAAAAAATTACATATAATTGTGTATTATATAAATATGAAACATTCAAAACTTACTTTCTTTCTTTCTTTCACACTCTTAAAAAATATTAATGCAGTTTCAATTAACAATTTATCATTAATTATTTCTACTCTCCGACAATCTAAATGAGACCAGTCAAAAGCCAATACATTTTTTAACTAAAAAAAAATAAATATTTAGAGGGTTTCATAATAAAATTGCGCCTCTCAAGTGCTTAATTCGCCACTGTATAACATTGTAAGCTATGTTGTTTTAGTTATGTAATTTACTATTATTTGTATTTACTGTTTGTGTAGTTGAATGTAAATTAAGATGATATGTATCATACTAAACATAAATAGAAGTATAATAAGTGGGTAACGTAAACAAGCTAAAGATATTTGTAGAATTGAAGGAATTGGTAGGAAATGTTAAACAAATACGCAATTTACGGTTGAACAACAAAACAATAATAGAGCATATACTACAAGATAACCTTTTATATTTATAATTATATCGATTATATACGTAGTAGTTTTTATTTATCAATAGAATTATACAAGATTATCATTTGGGGTCATACGACGCAATAAAACTACTGAAGGATACATCTTCACATTTAAAATATTAATATTATGTTAATTGAGATTGAAAAATTATTTGCCGATATGATTTTCAAATAATATAAAATAAAATAGTAAACCAATTACTTGTTCACAAAAATAATGGATCAATTTTATTACATATCAAATAGACATTTATCAATTAGTAATTGTATTTGGTAAATTAATCATTCAAACTTGTTATTAGATTTAACTAATTATTTATGGGTCATAGGTTGCTGCCCTCTGATGCAGACAGAGTATGTTATTCGTATGATCCATAAAATAATTATTTACTATTGATTATAATTTTATTATTGGTAGTAATATAAATATTTACTTTAGTTTTACTATTACGATGTGAATTTTTAAAGAAAACAGTAGTTGTTTTTATTTCATGATATTAATATTAGTAAAATGATTACTATGCAAATAAAAATGTCATGTACATGTTGTAATTTTGGAAAACTTTTTTTTTATATAACTTTTATTATTCATTCACAATTTGCCAACATCTCTGGCAATAAGTTGAAGGTTTTTTGATTTTGACGACACTATGAAACTTTAAACAATAAAACTAACTTTTATTTTCTAAAGGGGAGGTCGAGAGTGTTGTGTCTTTTTAGTCTGTGGGGGGTGTCAGTATTGTCTAGGAGGGATAACGCGAGACTGTTGGGGTGGTTTTCCAGTCTGTTCTGGTAACGGGCATTGAATATGGGAATTTCACTCTTAACAGTCTTCATGTGGAGGTCGTTGTGTATCGTGTCGTTCGTCACGTACATTTTATTGAGAACAAATATTATTAAATATAGTACAGATATCCCCCAACATACGAACTAGTTCCGTTCCAAATGTCAAATTTGTTCGTAAGTCGGAGAATTAAAAAAAAAATCAAAATGTACTTATCTTACCACACTTTATCATAGTTTTTACTTTGATATATGTTAAATTTATTGACTGCATAAATTTGAAAAAATAGATTAAAATAAACAAAATACTTACTTACAAATACTTTTCAATGTAGACATCATAATTATTTAATGAAAATTCCAAAAATATATTTTATTATCGAAATTATCAATTTTTGTTTAGATACTTAATTTTTGTATCACTTATATATCTCCTTGTAACAAGTTAGAGCTTTGTTCGTAAGTCCGGGAGTTTGTAAATCAAAACTACTTTCTTATATACATTTTTATTAAATATTATTGATTAATTAATATATGAAACACGACTAATAATGATTTTGTTCAATTTTAATTAATGTAACTGTTTTTAGTTAAAAAAAACTTCTAATATATGTAAAAGCTGGTGACTAAAAGGAAGAAGTAAAAATAACGGTAAACAATCTTTTTAGCTTATTTTTATAATAAATTGTAAATGTAACATTTTGAAGTACACATTATACAATTACTTCAACGTGTCACATTTCCAATAGGAAAATGAAATTGTGAAATCACAATTACAAAGTTAAATAGCAGATTTTCTTGACAATATAATGACTTAAGCGATTTTTCATACATGAATAACAATGAGAAATTGTCATTAGCAATTAAATTGACTTATTTTTCTTACGTAATCTAATGTAAGCGCATTTTAGAAAATTAAAACAAATATATACGCGATTTTCATGGAGTTAAAAACTTGAAAGAAAAAAAAATTCTAAAAAAAAATATTCTACAATAAAATACTAAAATAACGTTTTGATAAGTTACGTAACATTAACAGACGTAAATTATAACAAACATAATTTATTGTACACATATTTTATAAAATATATCCCAATTCTAAACATTTTTTTATTTTATGAATGACCCAATTCTAAGTCAATTTGTCAAGGTAAAAAAGGTGCGTCTTACCGTCCAAATATACACATTATATTTAATTATTATTCTTAAATATAAATGTTCAATACAAGGATGTAGCAGTAATTTCTTCTTAATTATTTACTTGCTATAAAAGTTGATGTTAGAAACAGAAGTAATAAAATTGATAATATCAAGTGCAGATTAAATATGGATTTAAGGTATGTGGCGATTTCCATTTGTGGTAACATTATACGAGAATTAATGAATTATATGTAAGTAATACGTTCACCTTGGCCCTTAAACGATATTGAATAATTTTATTGCAACTTATTAACAAAAACTGAAGGTAAAATCGGAATAAGCGAAACGTGCTACATAAAATAAATCGAGTTGAAGAGCCTTCGTAGTAATCATGTTTTGCTTTATTTATGAGACGGTAAATAAAAACAGCAGTCCGGGAGGAAGCAACACGTATTCGTCGTTGTATAAGAACCGACTTCGGAAGTAACAACAAAATATTTGGATAAACATTTAACACGGCCGTTAAGCAGGTGCTTAACGGCTTTAAACGCGTTACGCAACTGATACCGAGTTTTATTATTTTTTTTTTTGGCTTTTATCAAATGCGATCCATTTATTTATTCATTACTAGTTTGAACTGATCGCGCGTCCATTATTATTTGATGAGGAGAGTCACCTTGTCTGCGTGTGGGAAAACAATGTGAAACGACGTGCATTCGCGAAATTTATAAATGCGATTTATCGTGCATTACTGTTGCCACTTTCGAAGCGGACTCCAAGCAAAAAGCATTGTTTACATGCCTCCTGCATGAACCGCACTGTGCTCACCGGATTTGATAACGCCGCATTCGCACTGCAATGATCCTCTATGCAACACATCCATGCTTTTCTTGCAATTATGATGTGAGTATTGATTTTATACACTATCCACGGAAATTCTAAAGTGCTGACACCCTGTTTACTAACATCATCTGCGCCATTAACATCATAGACTCACTAACACTTATTTTTTTCCAATTATCTAAGCAATTATTCTGTTTACAAATTCGCGCAAGTTTCAAAGATTGATCGGAGATTTCCACTAATTTATTAACGAACGCAGAGGAACGGTGAGAGAGAGAGAGAGGAAAATCGTTTTATGCTAATAGCTAAATTTAAATAAAACCTGTTATAAAATTGACCATTAACATATTATGCAATCGCACACATCGATATAGAAAATAAAGTAAAAGCATTTGCGACGCTCTTTCTCTCTCCTTTAGCTGCTCTATTATTAAACTTTAAACACTATTACTATGTTTTTTTTCTTAATTGCTTGTTTACCATCTTTTCAAACTACGCGTTTCAGAATCAAGTTAAAATTAAATCTTATCAACTATAGTTTCTTTTCACCAATTGAATAACCAACTATTGATGGATTTTAGATCAAAAAACGGAAATTCCTTTGATGTAAGTTTAATCACGTGTTATTACATTTGTTCGTTTTTTTTATATATATTTTTTTCTACTAAATGAGATTATCCTGTTTGAAAACGAAATATCGTGACTGTTTCTGTAGTCGAAATAATATAGCAAATGCAATGTGTTTGCTTCGAATCATTATTTTATACAATTATGTGAAGCCTATTTAATACGAAAAAACGAACGAAACGTGTATTTTGACGTGACCTTGTATCAACTGCGAATTAATTAAGTAAAAAATAGTCTTTCTCTGCTGAAATACACATGACTTTTATCTTTGGTCGTCGTACTTAGTTGCTCGTCGTGTTATCAAGAGGACTTCGCGGATTGTTTTAAAGCTGATATGATTAACGGTGTGTTTGTTCACGAGAAATCGCAGAATAAATAATAATATTTATTGATTAATTAATACAATAAACGGTAAGCAAACATAAGTAAAAAAAAACTATGTAACATTCTTAAAACATTCATATCATCTTAATTACAACAATATTAGATACAAATTTACAACTATAGTAATACCTCGCAGAGTGCGGTTTGAGTATTGGCCGATTGAGCAAAAAAAAATGTATAAAATTATTATTATTTTTAGACAAAACTCATCTCTTTTCCAAATATTTGCTCATGTGGTTTAAAGTCCGGTTTCTAACAGTGCGGAGGTATTGTTGAATATACTGAATTAAAGAAACTTCAGTGATTACAGATTATATTGACTAATTATTTCTCTAATCTAATCTTTAAATTATTTTATTTATATTAATCAAATTACTATTTATTTATATATCATATAACTAAATAATCATAAACAAAACATTTCTGTACGCTAATCCTTATATTATACCTCACTATCTACTCATTAAATACATTATTCTCTTATGGAAAACATAAGCTTAAACGTTGATAGTATAGTACAACCACATATAGAATAATTACAATGGGTTTCATAACGTCTCGATCGTGGGCGATGCGTAAGAATGTGTACAGAGAATGCCACATAAGATTATTATTCATTGTGAAGCAGCTGTTATTTTAGTATTTCCGGGATTCACCTGATGGGACCTTGTCCAAATTTCATTTTGGCCCAATTTCTTTCTTTTCACTCCAATTTGTACTATATAAGCGGTATAACTGTTACTTCAATTTGAAAATGTTATTTATATGATTTTGACTAACATCAAGAGTAATTCATGTACGTAATAGAATTAACAGAAATCAAAAATATTTTTATAGAAATTTATTAATAACATTTATCAACGTCGATTTACGACGGGGTTTCGTTCCTACAAAAGCCGTCGCAAATCGAATCGGCGTTAAATGAACCCAAATTTACAGTGAGGTAACTATAGGGTTTAGTTAAATGTAACATCAGCAATTAATAAGCGTTATTTCACAGCAGCGTTATTGTGAATAAACCGGCGCAAAACGACTTGTAAACAATTTTCTGTTGATAAATTGTGATAATTAAATAGTAACAAGTTATACAAAAAAACAAGTTCACAAAAGTTGGAGAAAAACATATTTATAATATAAAAATTCTATAATTTTCTTGTTGTGAAAACCAATTGAAAAAGAGGATAATTTCTCTAGGTCATAGGAGAATTAAGAAAGTTTAAGATAAATTTATGTAGAACAATAATTAGATTCTAGATAATAGCAACAGATTAGATTAAAAGCAATAAAAGTGTGCAAAGAAATAAATTTTGTTAATTTCATTTTGATTTCTACTAGTAAATTTATTAATAATCAATCATTTAATCGCGTGTGTATTCTTAGTCTGTAACTAAATTTGATGAAAATTTTTAAAATCGATGTGTTAAATGTATGGAAGGAATACACGATCATCCATTTATAGGGGCTTTTCGTACCAACCTAATGTTATCGACATAATAAAATCATTTTAATAAATTTCTTTAAAATTAAAAAATTAAATTTATTTTGATACATTTACATTTTTTTTTTATATTTCTTGTCATCTTTTATAATTGAAAATAAATTATAATGTAATGATTTTTTTGCAAATATGTGAAGGTGCGTATATTTTGAGGCATATTTATTATAAAATTAAATGAAATAAATCATAATAGCAATAAATTATCGAACAAACAAAATCCTATTGACCGCCCACATCTATTGTGGATTTAAAATAAAAAATAACAACAAAATTTTAAGAATCGTAGTGTTGATGTTATTATAATTTGTTGATGCTATTTTTTCCATTGATGTCATGCTTTTAAGTAACATCTGTTTCTATTATTTCAAAAAAAAAAAATGTTTACACAATACCATTTAAAATAATAATTTATATGCTGAATAATTGGAACGTGTTATTTCTGGACTAATATTGAAAATGAGTATTTGTTAAAATATCCAAATATTTAGAATTTTATAAAGTCTATTAAATTAAGTTTATTTCTATATATTCTGTTAAAGTCTTATTTGTTATTACGTAGTTGTTACGAGTGAAACATCGTGGCTCGATTACAATGGAAAGTGACCCTGAAAAAGTAATAATATTAACTAATTTTATTAGTATCAATTTGACGCTAAGGAAGAAACGAAGATTGTTAAATTGAAAATTCCAATGTGTACAGAATGCAGTGATAAACTTACTAATCAGACGTGTAAAAGTTTAGTAAACAGAATGGGACGAAACCTTTGTTATCGAGAATCTATGTAAATATTTAAAAAATAATAATATATAGCCTATCTATAACATTAATCACCGAGTAATGTGTTAGTAGTGAATGAGACAGTTTACGGCACGCGTTTCGTCGAAGTTACAATCATTGTTGTCCAATTTTGGATATCAAAACTTTCTTTTCAATTGTAATTTTTCATATATTGGTATGTATTAAATCAAGTCCACGAAAACACAATAATCATCATCATTAACGAATTATGATTGTTTATAACATAGAAACAATTATTAAGAATTCTTTAAAATTTAGTTATTAAATTAAGACAATGAAAATATCATACACATGACTTTTTCTTTATTGATAATTACGACTTGCAATTTCGTCGTGGAAAGAAACTGCTGCAACAGAAATCAGAATTTAATAGAATTTGAACGTGTAAACAGTTTTTTTAAGAGATATTGAAACAACTTATTGCTGATAGTGCCGCCTGGATTGACCTTAATTCAATACGTGCAGCGAAATAATAGTCTACGCGTGTATTTGTTATTTCTCGAAACCAATTGTTTCCATGCCAGAAACGGATTCGACTAATTACAGATTTTAATTCGTTTGGCACATGAGCAATAAATAACGCACTAAACAGACTTCGCGAAGCCCCTGACCTCAACGAATGCCGTCGTCTCCAAATCATGCTCATACTCAATCCGTTTTTGATCCTCACTTTTACCGGCAGAAACTAAACGATACGCTAATTTTTTGCAAACGTCCTCAATGCGAACTCACCGAAGTTATTGATGAAAACCTATAAGGAAAAAAACAAATAAATATACATCCTTCAAGGACGCGAAGCCTTATTCGCGCGTCGTATTTTCTTCCAATTGGATAACAATTTGTAGAAAACCCACCTGGTGAATTTGTCACAACGCATATATACTAAATATTATAAACTGATTATTTTTAGAACACTGAACAAATAAGCAATAAAAATCTTAATGCTTTCTTCCAATATACACGGCTATTTTTAATCTTCCATTTTATTTTGTTCGCTTTTACGTATTAGAATGGATTATGTAACGCTTCGGACGTATCGAATGTTCCTGTTCCGCGTATATTTAAACGGATACATACATACTTACGTACGTTATTTTCGGGTTTTCGATTTGAATTGCTAAATCTAGTAAGGTTTCGTTGCGATTCCCATCCACAATGCTCTCTCCGCAAATTACATTTTATAAATATCCAGACATTTCTATGGACTCGCAGTATATTGACTTGTTTTCAACAGAATACATAAGGCTTTCCAGAGTCAATAAATATGCTGTTCAGATAAACATTAGTATATATCATAAAATATTCCTTCCGTACATATTTTCAAAGACAAAACATTAGTATATATCATAAAATATTCCTTCCGTACATATTTTCAAAGACAAATTAACTTCTTTATTGACCCAACAAATAGTTGGCATAACTACCAAAACTACTTCATATTCCACACCGGATAAATCAATATTAATTATGTAACAACATCAATAAACAGTATAAATACCTTATCTTTGAATAACAGAATCAATAGTGTTTATTACGCATCAAATGTCTCGGAAAGCATATCTAATAATATTCATGCATTTCTGATACGAATGTAAAACTAATAAAGTGCGATTTCTATGAACGATATTAGTCACAGGTTCTAATTGCAATTGCAAAAAAAGTTGATTTTTCGCTAAATAAGATGTATAAAACTTCCTATTATAGTGTGTAAAAGCGCAAGTCATTTGGAATTGTTGTTAGATCGTGGAAAAGTACCGAAAACGATTTGCGGTAGATCTGCAAGCAATTTAATAATTTGATATGGTAATTGCGGTATTAATGTATATTATTTGAATTATTTTGCATACGCTTAGTATATGCTAATGAGATTATTTAAACGAATCTTCCATAATTACACACGCTTTTTACATACAAGGTGAATCATTCCGCGTTTAACCTGAATGAACAAAGAATACTAGTTTTTTGCAATATTCTATCGTTTTATATTCTATTTCTGACCGATTTCTATGTTTCCGGGCTCCTATTAATAAATTGACCTTAACGAAGATCATTTAAAATTAATATCTTGCACTTTACTTAAATCTTAGTAGTATTTGTTTTTTTACGAAGTTTTCATCTTAAGAGTTTAACGATCACAAAATTAGTACTACCTCGCATAGTGCAGCTTCGTTCAGTACGGATTCTTTATAGTACGGTTTGAAATTTTCTAAACAAACTAAATTTTAATTTTAAAAATAAATTGATTTTTTTTATCATTTATACAGAAAAAAATTATTTTTGTGTAATTTATATTTATCCTCGATTAGTGCGGCTTTAACAGTGCGTTTCTTAATTTTCGTAAGCTATGATCATCAACTATGACGATACTCTACGTTATTATATATCTTCTCTCTTATGTTATTGCCAAATTGAAACGACGACAAACAAGACATTAATTTCGCTACGTATTTTGATTTTGTTTTATATAAAAATAGAAAATGAGATCTTTCGGAAGGGATTAAAAATAGCGGCATATTTATTTTTCTTCCCATATTTTTGTTTGAACTAAAAAAAAATAGAAAACATCGTAAAAGGGGTTATGACTAAACTCGTGTTTATAATAAACAATGAGCTGATTTTTTTCCTCAACTTTACAAAAACAACAACAAAACTTCTTCTTAAGTATGCGAAAAGAAATGCCGATATCTTCCGAAGATTAAAAGTGAAAGCATCCAGAAACTTGTCACTTGTAATTATATAACTTAGTTACTAAAATTGTTCGCTTCAAACCAGTTTGCAAAAGCGAATTATATATACAAAAAAACAATTAAATAATTCAGTTCACGTTTGCAAGAATATCTACATATATCTTTTTTTTGTATTGCAGTATTTGTCGTAATTGTTTAAGAGTTCAGCTAAGGATATAAGAGCCAATGCCACGACTGAATGATTCCATTTTATATTGTTTCTCCCTGGCACTATTTTGCTCTGCCTTAAATAAATCACTTGCGGACGCAAGAAAATGTTATTTCTTTACCCTCAAGGACTTCGAGAGGAAAAACTAAATTTAAAATAATCACGTTCGCAAATGCAAAACTTTCATCTAGGATCGTACACTCGTTTATTATTTGCGAAAATATTTATCTAAATACTCTTATATTTTATTAGTTTCTTGAAGTAAATTTCGTTAAAGTAACGATTTTAATAAGAATTTAGTAAAATTATAAGTTTAAACTGAAGGACAGAAATGACGTTTTATTATTGATTTTATGAGGTAATCAAGAGGTAATTAACTGTTTGAATATTAATTTTATAAAACAAATTAGAGGATATATTTTTTTTTTGGTTTTATTAAAAATTCATCAGTAAATTATATTGGATGACTGTGATTGTGATATGTTTTGATGAAGGGACAGAAATTCTTTTGAGCTGCGTGGAATTTTCCACTCGTCAAATCAGATAACTGTCTGAGCGTTTTAGTCAACTATACGATATGAATACGAATATGTCTTATATAACTTTATCACCACGTGTTCTTGCGCAAAATGTTTTTTTTAATACCACTAGATCTGAATTGATAAATACACATTGCAAAAAAATTGTATAAAAATAAATTTTTGTTTAAATGATATGTTTGAATTACGTTGTTTGAACAACTATAAATAGCCTGAAATACTTTGAAACATTTGCAGTAATTTGCATTCAAGTAAAAATTGTGGGTTAAAACAAAAATTAGCATGTTTTACGAAACAATGACGCTCTTGCAAATAGAACGAGGAACAAATGCCACACGAGCCAAACTACGACAGACAGGTTGACGCATTTTATAAGATCATCAGATCGTCTGGGATGAGACACCGAGACCAATATTAAACTTTTGGCGCGTGCTATGCTCTACATTTGTTGTGTTTTTTTTTTTAAATATTTTGTTTTGACTTGTTCTTTTTTTTTTAATTTGGTCAAAGGAAGTGCTTATAAATCGAAGTTGCATTTGGTTTTGGAAATGATTAAGCAATTGGCTTTCATTAGAAACTGTCGTTGGGCAATTCGGTTTGAATTCAAACATCGTGCCGCGAAGTCGCGGGACTTCGTTCAGAGTCAGCGCGGTTTTAGCCGCTTCTAAGAACTAGTGATCTGGTACTAAAGTTCGTCCTGTTACTCACTGGAGGTATTTCACTCACTCGCTAGTGTGCATTACTCCGGCCGGCTTTTAAGTGCATTGCCATCCGAGTCTTCATTGATTTTTGACACAACCAAGAACAACAAACCCAATTTTCAAGTGACCGATATTATGGCTGGTACGAAGGGTGAGTTTCAAGATGCAGAAGAACATTCTCGAAGCAAATTCAATATGGTCTCTATCTGCTTCTCTCTCTCTCTATTTCTCTTTCTCTCTATATGTTTAGCTGTCTTTCGCTCTTTCTCCTCGCCAAGCAAAATAAATTCTGTGCGTAGCATGAGGCATAATAATAATCGCACCTTTCATTTCAATACTGTTGCGTTTTCTAATTAGAATTCCAATATAAATAAATGACTGAGTTTATTTAAAATAAACAAACATAACACTCTCTGCATAGAATAAGGCTTGATCGCAGTGCAGTCAGTAGTCGTCTCCTAGTTGTTATCGCACAACGCCCATCCAGATTTCCCCGTGCCGGAAATTGGGGCGTTTGGAAATTTTCCACAAGGCAAAATTTTAATTTTAAATCTGCTGCTGCTCTCACTCCGATCTTCCCAGAAAATCATGGTAAATTCTACTCGTAGCAAAAGCATTATATATCCAACGCTCGAATCTAGATTAATTAGAAAGTTTTTGTAATTGAATTTCCAGAATATTTTTCCCCATTTTTTTTTTGTTCTTCTTAAATTTCGTTTCGCTAAAAGATCAATTCGTAAGAATACAAAATTGTAGCCCGTAAACAACTTTCTATTTTTTTTTTTATCCTTAAGATAGTGGAAAATTTCCTAAATATTATTTAGGTTTATCGAATGATTAGTCCAAGGATATTCTGGCGAGATTATATGCTTGATGGCATATTTTTGCGGTGCGCCTTTAAATTTTAGTACGTAAACAAAATTCGATTTTTTTTTTCTTCGCGAGAAATTTAGTAGCCAGTATTATGAGGCACGTGCAGAATCGTGTGACCGTGAACTAAAAAAAATTGCTTTTCAAATTTATTTATTTCTTTTTTTTCGCCAGTGAAGCTTCACTTAGGCGTGGAAGGTAAATATTTTAATTACGTTTTGCCTGCGCCAAAAATGACCGATTACGTAACTATGTTTTGATGAAAATGTGCGCGAGTGTGTGTTTGTCTGAAAGGTCTATGAACTTGACGATTACTTATGGGAGTTTTTGGGTCAATTGATTTTTCTACAAAACACATTCCGTTTTATAAAAGAAAAGGTGAAATTATATATGATATTTGTTTGCAATTAATAATGTATGTTATATAGTGACGTCTTTGGCATATTATGTTTGTAGGATGTAAATATGTAGTTTAAAAATATCATTGGTAAGTTGCCAAGAAATATTTTTAAACCGCATTAGAGTTAAATCGGTGAGAGAGGCTTAAAACAGTAGAAAAAAAAAAAGAGTAAATACAGAGTTTGTTTTGTTTGGTGCGAAAAGGGAAGAAGAATTATGTAAATTTAATTTTGTTACACTGTTTTGATTGATCTTAATAGGCATTGATTGGTGACGTATGGTGTTTTGTTGCAGGCAATTAAGTGGTGAATTCTCCACCTTCTCTCATTCGTGGACCTTTGGTATCCACATGCTAAAATTGCGACTCGTTTCTACACATTTTCTAAAGCAGCCATAAATCTGCAATGTGTCGCGATAGGGATATGAACCTGTGAATTTAGCAATATAATAGCTCTTGGTTGTACAAGTGCGTTTATTTTATACAAAAACAATAAATTAATAATCAGTATTAATTAACAAGCATCTTTCATCTGCGTTTCACATACACTCATTTTTCTCTCATTGCAAATTCCTTCGTCATTGAGCGGCGATTCCAAAGATTGTGCTCGCTGCTAAGGCGGTGTAATGTAAGTAGAAGCTGGACCACGATACCCCCACCACCGTCACTTTTTGGCACTGTCCATTAGGTGTTCGCGAAATTTGGACCCACATTCTAATCATTGTTGTTCTTGCAGTGTAGTCGTATGGTAGATCCAGACGTTATGAAAGGTCCACACACATTAGAAGATACTAAGAGGACATCCAATGACAGAGAGAGCAAGTTTGCTAGAGTTAAACGGATGTTAACATGCCAGTCCAAATTGCCAAGCACCTACGATGAAGCTAGGGCATCTGTTAAGGCCCGTAAAAGAAAAGAGCGTCAAGAGAGTATAGGCTCCATTTCCCAGGAGCGAAAAGTCATCAGATCGAATTCGGAAGAACGTCCAATCACCACCAAAAACGATATAAGACGCGTATCCAGCAATGAGGACTTCCAGAAATCACCGTCAACCCAAAATAATAACGATGGCGTTGCAACCCCTGCGGTTCAAGATGGTCCAATTAAAATAAGTTCACATCGCGAAATCGACGATGGGGAATTCGAGAAGCGTCGTTCGCATGAGCGCTTCTCCAGACCACTGCTACCGCGAGGAGGCAGATACAATCAAACCCGCAAACCAAAAACAAAGCATTTTCCTAAAGCATCAGTCAAAGATAAAGCTCTACCCAAAAAGGTGAAGCCTGCAGAGGAATCGCAACCAATAGAAGCGGATACAGACACGTGCAACTTTCTGCAGTTGGTGCCGGTTGAAAAGGAACGATCTCCGAGTCCCGTCCACACTCCGGTTTCTCCAGCATTAGACATTACCACTCTCCACCAGCAAATTGACTGCTGCGATCCTATTCCATCGTACACGAACCGGGATGTTACAGAAATCAATGAAATTGCCCCAAGCCTCTCCGTTGTTCCTAACCGTCTTTTATCATCGCCTAGAAACTCAGTAATCATAACGCAGCGCATCTACTTGAATCCTGACGTGCCGCAGCACACCTTGAAAGATCCCAAGAATCCTGTAGAACAGCGTTTAAAACAGCTTGCCAAGCAAATCAATAGTTTAAAGAAGAAAATTAAGAAGTATGACGAGGAATTCGAAGTGAAATATGGATATAAACCTTCGCACGCGGATAAATTAAACGAGAAATCAATTAAGAAGTTGTGTACTGAATTGTCGAAGCTTAAAAAGGAGCAGAAACAGCTTCAAGAAGATGCCACGTCTTTGCTTACCGTTCCGATAAACAATGTAGATGATAATAAACCTACTGCTTTACTTAAGGATACGATATTGGAAATTGAAAAGGTATTTAATTTATATCTAATCGTTTCATCCGTATTAATATGTTGTTCCTTTTTAATAATCGTAGAAATTGGAAACGAAAAGAATTGGATCTGAGCGAAGCTTAGATATCGAGGAGTTGTCCAATGAACAATTAGTTGAAGAAAAAATTGCAGTTCAAAAGAGTCTCCTTTATTTAGAATCAGTACACGGTAGACCTACAAATAAAGAAGATAAAGATTTAGCACGGCCCCTCTACGACAGATACAGAAGTCTAAAAAGGATGGTCGCGAGATTGACAATGGTAAGTGGTAAATTTTACACCTTTAACAATCTTTGTAAATCCCATATTAATCTTTATGTAATCGCTTATTTACAGGCTAACAATATTATTGAGTTAGCAACAATCCACGAGCATGAAACGATGGATTTCGTGTCTTTGCCAACGCAAACGGTGGAGACGGAATCCGAAAAATTGACATTAACAGGAAGCACCACTGACAGTGATACAGACACATCTATTGGTGAGAATTTGCATGCTATGAGCTTAGAGGAACTCACAATGCAGCAGAGAATGACAAATGAAGAAAAGAAACAGCTGCGGCGATCTCTGAAGGAATTTGAAGCGAATTTTGAGAGCACGACTGGAAGGAAATTGCAAAAGGAAGATCGTAGTCCAATGGAGACCGTCTATATATCGTACAAGAAAGCCAAAGCCAAATTGAGACTCTTAGATGCATTAGTTGGTAAACAGATCCAGGCCCGTTGATCACATTTTCGTTTAACTAAGTGTATTCATATCATATTTTGCATGAAAGCAAATGGGATTTTTGTTTTTATTATTATTATTTTTTTATGGAATAGACCAAAAGTCAAAAATGTTGATACAAAAGTATTATAATATATTAATAATTGTATTTCATTAAGTTTGTATGTGTATTCTATATTACCTGTAATATTTATCAATCATTTTGTGTAGGGCTATATATTAAATGTAATATTTGAGACAATGCTTTCTATATTATACACAATGTGCTATTTCTAAAAAAAAAAACAAGAGTAAAATTTGTTTCATTACTTAATAAATTATTTCGTATTCATTTAATATAACCTTCCTGTTTTCCTAATTTTATTACAATAAATTGTAAATGTGTGTTTAGTTGCATAAATTATCGCAAAGTTTGGTAATTGTCAAATTTAGATAAGTGTAGAAAATCGATTTAAAATGGAATTTCAATGAAAAAAGTTTAAATTTCAATTTACTAGTATTATTTGATTTCACATCAAACAATTCCTTTAAATTATTTAGTAATAATCACATGTTTAGTGATAAATTTCAATAATAAAACCATTACGAATATTTAAATAGCAAATAATGTTTATCATGGAAAATACTGTTTATTGTAATATTTCCTGTTTATTGTAACTATTCTCCGAACTTGTGTCATCAGGGCATTACATTATATTTAATGTTTATAAACAAAATATGAGTACGATTTTTGTTTGGTCAAGTTATTAAAATATTTCTTCACTTAGATTATTGTTGGTTTATGAAAATAAATAGTTACTTGTTAAGAATATGATGTATTTTCGTAACATTCATAAGTTTAAAATGAATTTAATATGACAATATTCATATATCAACTAAATTCCAAAGCTTATTAACACTCACATTCGTTTTATACTTCTGTTATTCACTATATTAATCTCTTTCTTTTTTTCTGAATTATCGTCATAATATCAATAAAACATAGAATTAACTCAACTGTAATCATGGTCATTTACATGCCTCGATAAATCCACAAAAGTATCCAGCATTCATTGTCACGGATACAAGGAAAAGAAAGGTGCGTTTTTTCTCTCTAAAATTGCAATTCCGTGCTGTGCAATTCTGAACAAAAAGTTTTTAATTGATGATCGACAAAAAAATTATTGCTGTAATCATTTTCCATGTTATTTAAAACGTTATAATTGTTTACTCCTTTACCTAAAATTTTGAAATTTTAAAATTAAGTTTTACTATTTGAAAATTATGGTTAAAAAATAATATTGTAAAATGTATTGTAAGTGTTTGTGTAAATCTCTATGTAAATTAAGTATTCATATCGCAATGTTTACTTTGATTAATCACGATGTCCCGTTTCGTAAAACGGAACAATGACAAAACACTTAGGTTCTTACTTTTTAAATAAAATTATATCTCATGAAACCCCAGCATGTATTTTGTTTATTGATTAACGAAGTCTTAAGCTGGCATGATACAAGTCATGTTATAAAATAAGTCAATGTAATCAAAATAAGATTATATAATTATAATTTTAAACAACATAACTTAATAATCATTGTATGAGTTTATATACAAAAATAATTTTGTTTACTTTTGTTTATTCCTATTACTTTATAACAGTTCCTTTCATTTTCAAAGTCAATGCAAAGCAAAGAAAAATAGTTTGCAATCAACCATAAACCACAATTATTTTTCTTTGAAAAAAAATGCCAATAATTATGTAAGTCAAAGTACACAAATGTTATTATCACAAATATATTAATAAGAAAATGGGTCATCAATGTATTAGAGACTTATCATCATCTGTTGCTTCTTAAAACTACAACCGATAAATTATGTTTATATATATGTAATAATGTACTGTAAGAACGCAAAATATGTTTTTATAATTACAATTCACAATCACTTTATTTAATCAAATGCAATAACAATAAAAGTGTAATCATTAAGTATATTGTTTAATCATTGTATAAGCCTACATCAAATAACAAAACACATTTTCAGCAAAACGTGAATCCAAGGTTAAATTTACGCAAGGATAAAGATTTGGTCAAAAAAAAAATGTGCTGAAACTTATATAAATAAGAGACAATTTTATGGAATTGCTTCAGTTCACATGCGACTATTAAAATGTAAGTCATTACTTTGATGTGTGGTTTATACTAAATATTATCCTCGGCGTTTTTTTTCTTATTTATCATATCAAGCGAGGCTTTCTCTTAGAAATTTTTATTCTTATTCCAGTGTAAGATTCTCAGTTAGAAAGTGGAGTCCGCATTTACTCTTCAGTCGCCAAATAAATATTTATAATAAAATGGCTTTCATTCAGGACAAAAAGGTAAATGTGATTAATATTAAATTTATGTTTTGTATTAACATTTGTATATTTAGTTCATCCAAAAGGCGACTAACGTGACCGAACAAAATCATCATGTAAGCAGGACGAAGCGCGGAAAAATGCTGGGCAATGTGTTTAGAGGCTGCACGATTTGGTTTACCGGACTTTCGGGCGCTGGAAAAACGTCCATTTCGTTCGAATTGGAAGAGTATTTGGTATCCAGAGGCATTCCAGCTTACAGTTTGGATGGTGATAATATGAGAACTGGTTTGAATAAGAATCTAGGGTTCTCCAAAGAGGACAGAGAGGAGAATATCAGAAGAGTGGCTGAAGTTGGAAAACTTTTCGCTGATGCAGGTTACATTTGCCTGTGCAGCTTCGTATCTCCGTTTTCCGAAGACAGAGAAATGGCGAGAAAAATCCACAGTCAAAGCAATTTGCCGTTCTTTGAAGTCTTCGTGGACACGCCGATTTCCGTATGCGAGAAACGAGATATTAAAGGTCTCTACGAAAAAGCTAGGAAAGGTTTGATTAAAGGATTCACTGGAATTGATCAGGAATACCAAAAACCAGAGGTTCCCGATCTGGTCGTTAAAACAGTAGATTCTTCAATTAATGAATCTATGATGCACGTTGTTGAAATGTTAGAAGAGAACGTAAGTTAGCTCATATTTCAATACGGATAAAAGTTAATAATATTTCAATGTTGATTTAGGCAATAATACCAAAGCAGTCTTTAAATAATATTGAAGTTAAGGAGTTGTTTGTACCAGCACAAGATTTGCAAAAGGTTAAGGTAGAGGCGGAAAATTTGGTGAAATTGGAGATCAATGCAGTAGATTTACAATGGTTGCAAGTACTTAGCGAAGGCTGGGCTAGTCCTTTGAAAGGATTTATGCGCGAAGATGAGTATCTGCAAGTTCTCCATTTCAATTCATCGACTACAAACAACGACTCGATCAATCAAAGCGTTCCCATTATTTTAACTATTTCTACTGAAAACAAAGACAGACTTTGCCAATCTACATCAATTACTTTAACGCACAAAGGTAGAAATTACGCAATTTTGAGAAACCCCGAGTTCTACCATCATAGGAAGGAGGAAAGATGTGCTAGGCAATTTGGAACTACAGACAAGGATCATCCTTACATTAAAGTAATGATTATAACTAGATAGAGTACATTTTAGTATAATCAATATTTACTTTATAGATGATTTACGATAGCGGAGATTGGATCATTGGAGGAGATCTCGAAGTTTTGGAACGTATTTATTGGAACGATGGATTGGACCAATACAGGTTAACCCCTTTGGAACTGAGACAACGTTTTAAAGATATGGAAGCTGACACCGTTTTTGCTTTCCAGGTATTGGATTTAGATTTAATTTAGTTCAGAATTATTACCAGTTTTACATTTCTAGTTGAGAAATCCGATTCACAATGGACACGCACTTTTAATGACTGATACAAAGAAGCAACTTCAAAGAAAGGGATACAGAAAACCAGTGCTACTATTGCATCCCTTGGGAGGTTGGACAAAGGATGATGACGTTCCGTTGCCTGTACGCATGGAACAGCATCAAGCTGTTTTGGATGATGGACTTTTGGATGCTAAGAGCACCGTTTTGGCTATATTCCCGAGTCCCATGATGTACGCCGGACCAACAGAGGTAAAATTATTATTCTTCCCGGCTTATTGTAATTAACTTATTTTGTTTCAAACAGGTGCAATGGCATGCCAAGTCGAGAATGTGCGCTGGGGCCAATTATTATATTGTCGGACGTGATCCGGCCGGAGTACCACACCCATTGGGTTCTAAAGGTTCCGTCGATGGAAACCTTTACGAAGCTACTCACGGAGGACGAGTATTGAAAATGGCACCAGGTTTAAAATCTCTGGAAATAATACCATTCAGAGTTGCTGCTTACGACATGAAGAACCAAGAGATGGCTTTCTTCGATCCATCAAGAAAAGAAGATTTCGATTTCATCTCAGGAACCAGGATGAGAGGTAATGTTACTTTAATCTCAAATCATTGAGTGCGAATAAAAACAAATTTAATTTGCAGGTTTGGCTAGATCCGGAGAAAATCCACCTCATGGATTCATGTCTCCGAAAGCCTGGAAAATATTGTCCAGCTACTACCAGAACTTACGAAAGTGATATGTGTAAAGAGGAAAAAAAAAAGAGATATATACCATGTATATTTAATATAAATATAGGACGTAAATGTAACTAATTTTTAATAATTTAATTTTATTTATGTGTAAAATAGAATAATATAATATTATAAAACATTTTATTCTTATAATTCATATAAATCTTAGAAATGAAAATAAAAAATAAGGCACTTAAATATTCCACAACAGTTTCGTAATATTATTAATTATAACGTTTTAAAAGAATAACTCCTTTCGATATCAGGCATGGACGGACGATCCTTATAAGCTGGTCATCGCCGGGGGTCTCGCATAGGCTTTTGGTATGAACCCGTACTTCCTCGTCTTAGGGGCGTACGCCCATAGCCAGCCATCCACAGTTTGGTTGCTCAGATCTGCGTATATCCAATCTCCTCTTCTCACCGATAGATCATCCGGTGCTTGGGCCTTGTAATCGTAGAGCATAACCAACTCGGTTCCATGGTATCTCAAGTCATCCGCACTTGGCGAATTCATATGATGAGATACGTTCGTATTTGTAAAGCTCGATGTTCCATTTTGGTTGGTCGTAGAATTCAAATGACCTTAAATTATTAAATCGTAGTTTAATACAAAATTTACATAAATTTATAATAATTTAAATATTTATAATAGTGTAATTCTGCATTAAATTAAACTATACAAATTATCTTATTACCACAATTGTATATTAAATAATAAAGAAAACAATAATTTTATAAATCTTGATGTTGATCAATTTTATTAGAGGTACACAAATAAATTGTGTTAATAATTAAAAATAGAATGTAGTAAGTACAATTATGGAGATTATGACTTCATAATACTACATAAATACGTGCGTGGAAGTCAGCAGATTTTAGTGATAGTATAAATCATGATATGATGTAATCACGTTTTACTGCATCCGTGATAATAACAGTAGGTCATTGAGGACATCTTAAAGTAAACTATCCAATTTATGTAACACGTATATTAATTATAATATTTTTTCCAAAATTATAATTATTTAAAAAAAAATGCTTTGATCAAGCTATGGTCGAAATGCAATAAATGTATATAAATAAAAATACACAAACCTCTAATAACTAAATTATATTACAAAGCTTATCATTTTCTAACAAAATAATCACAAGTAACATATTTTTAATGGTAATTTTATGTAATTATTTATTGTTGAAACTAAACTAATGCGAAAATATAAAATTGTTATAGTTAGCAATAAATAATTGGCCCATGAGGGGATCGAACCCGCGACCTTCGCGTTATTAGCACGACGCTCTAACCAACTGAGCTAATGGGCCAGATGCTTCCAAGTAATATTGTTTCCTATATTATTTTAATGCGTTTGATTCGTACTTTTATATTCAAATATTTCTCAAGAATATGTTAAATAAACAATCTATTACATAAGATTTAAAAACTAAAATTACATGTGGCCCATGAGGGGATCGAACCCGCGACCTTCGCGTTATTAGCACGACGCTCTAACCAACTGAGCTAATGGGCCAGATATTAATGATGTTATTAATAAAATCCTCCAAAATCGATAATTACAAACGCATAATTCACTTACAATAATAAGTAAATATTGAAAAATGTACATATGTATTATAAATTTAGTTACATAGAAATATTTCGAATATGTTTGTTTATCTAAATTGATAATTATGGCTATCAACAGGACCGTCTTAAGATATTTTAGCCAATAAGAATAATGCGCATCTCTTCGTAAGAAAATACACGGAAAGGGTATCAAAATTGTCACCTTGGTTATAAAATGGGCTATGTTTTTTGACTATCAATAATCTTATTTAATAGTTAATACTCATATTTTTAGTATATTTCAAAACATAATACACGGAAGATTTAAGATTATATCTACTACTACTGCATGTGATTATGCATTCAATGAATGATATTAAAGTCGACTTTTGGTATGGTATTGATTAATGTAATATTTACCTTGTATAACATTATCAGCCGGATACACAAAGCCTGATGGAATAAATCCCTCTTGTCCATCACTTCTAACTATCCAATACCAATCTGGATCTTCCCTATTTAAAACTGAAATGAACAACTATTATTAAAATACAACACGTAAGTATTGATTAAATCTTACCAGTCACAAATTCGCCTCTTTCCACAGATACATCGTTTTCGTCTCTAGCAATGAAAGTGTACAGTACTATGTACCTTCCAGATGGATCTTTCGCAAATGGCAACATATCCGGTTCGGAATGTATACTAATCGGAGAACTAGCCACAGCGCCCTGTTTTTTACCCAATGAATCACAATCGCTTGTATCTGGTGCAGCCAATTCGCTTTAAATAAAAACAAGATATTCAAATTTCAAATTATTATTACATAATAGTTAATCTTACCATTCCGTAGTATTTTCCGGATTCGGCAGTGCGTGCTCTGCAGGTCCCACTTGTGTATCTCTGGGTAGTTTCTTCTTAATTGCTAATTGAGCTAAATGGCTATTATAAGGTGTGCAATAAGAATGTGGTATAAAACCTTCTTGTCTTGTATCTAAGCCTATCACATAAACCCAATCATTTTCTCTGTATAAAATATTAACAATCTGCAAATGCAAATAGTACAAATGTTTACATTTGAATAAATCGAATTATTTCTTTTCTGTTAATAAACTTACTTGTCCTCTTTTAACTTCAAGCTCATCATCAACACAAGGTGTAAAATCATGTAAAACAACCATTTTACTATCTGGAGATAAACCATGTTCCTTTTCAATGCCAACTCTCACTAAAGTTTCAATACTTGCAGAGCCTGTGATCCTTCCCATTCCAGGAGTTAATCCGGAATTCGTTTTCATCAACTCCTTATCAATATCAGCGCCAGTAGCTACAAACAAAATTTCAATATAAATTTCAAAATAATAAAATACAATTTTATTACATGATTTAAATAAAATGTGTGTTTTTTTTTTGTTAAGACAATGGGCATTGGCAATTAACCATTCCCACAGTCCGCAATTAAAAATTCTAATGTATATTACTTCCGTTAGTAGCCTGCCAGGATGCAGGATGCTGATTATTGCCTAACAACCAAAAGACGGCAATAAACAAATTAATTTTGACCTATATTTTTTTTATCCAACAAACCAAACATTTTAGGAATTTGTCGATAGAGTCGAGCAATACTCACGTTTTTTCTTTTTACCCCTGCGAATTCGCACTGGACACAAAAATGCCATTGTTTTAATTCAACTAATTGCTAGTTCTCTTTTTTCTCATAACTTTCCTGAAGCTGTGTATAAAAGATCTGTCAAATATCATCGACCTGTTGTTTTGACAGGAAGAGGGTAAGACAACCTGTTACTGACTGTTACCAGACTGAAGGTAGTCTTAAGTTCTTTAATATTGAAGAACGTGGACTAAAAGACGCAACGATGCGCAGTGACTTCGATGCGTGAGTACTTGACGAACTCGCATTCTACTACACTCAAGCCCAATATACAATATATTTTTCTGTATTCAAACATTTTTATACAGCAGTTATAAATATTGCACTAACAATAAATTCACTTGACTAATTTATATTGTTTCTACCATTTATCAATCAATAAATACTTGTTTAATGTACGAAGACAGTTGTTTGCTGCTTTTGTTGTTGTTGAGTTTATTAGTACCGAACAAACTCGTAGAGGTCAGAATTATCGTCCAATTCATTCCTTACATAAAAAATTCATTTAAAAAAAATATCAATGTTCATTTACTTATTTCTGAGCGTCAATTTATAATTTTATTAAATACAGTGAAACCTCGCTTAACGAGTTTAATTCGTTCCAAAATTTCCGGATTTTTACTCGTATAGTGAAACATATCCAAAAATACACATAATATGTGTAAACAAATTTTGAAAATGATGTAAGTAAATTTATTCAATAATAAAATTTGAAGTAGAAATCATAACAAAATATAAACATCAATAAACCAATTTGCATAATAATAATGTGTGCGTTTCTTGAATCAATATTTAACAGTGACCGTTCGTGGCGCAACCTGTACCTATGTTATGTAACTGAAAAGTCGTTGGAAGTGACAATTACATAACTAAATGTCCAATGTGTACCAATTAATAAAGTTAATACTGAAATGTTCATTTAAATACGAAATCTTGAGTTAATTTTATATATGTAATTATTCCTAATTAATTATTACTCTGAAAAAATCTTATAAGATTTTTAGAAATAAATTATCTTAGACTATAAAACTTTAAAAATGTAAATGTGGGTTTGAAACAGGAAAATATTAATTTCAAGTTAATTTATTATTATATAATAAGTTAAATTTTAAATTAAGAAATTTTGTTTGCACTTATGTAAATTTGGTTGCCTATATAAACTATGTATTCAATGGTGGTTTCAGCTGTAAATAGAAAACAGGTGATTTTATTTTTATGTAATTTATTGTAGGTTACAATTTTTTAATTATGAGTTTTTTAATTGATTTAGTAAGGAATTTTCTGCACAGCATGCTGCAGTTGTTTTCGTTTGGCAAAAATACAATCAGTAACACACTGAACATTTATATCAAGACGAACACTGGTAACACTCTGTCAGTGAATCTAGATCCACAATGGGATATCAAGAATGTAAAAGACTTTGTAGCCCCAAAGCTTGGGCTGCAACCAGAGGAAGTGAAAATTATATTTGCTGGCAAAGAACTGGGAGATAATGTTACAATTGCTGTAAGTAAAAAAAAAACTAATGTTGTGTAAAATTTTCATTTCAGTTACTTTTTTCAGGAATGTGATTTGGGCCAACGGAGTGTGTTACATGCAATTAAGATTAAGAAAAGAATCAAAGTCCCAAGTCAGTCAAATAGTTTGTTGGAAGAGAATGAGGAAGATTCAGGATCTAAACCATTGTGTGAAACATTATCTGATTTAACATTTACTTCAGATGATGACACATCTGGAAATTTAAATGATAGTTAGATATTAATACTTTGTTTTTATTATAATATTATTAATTGGCAAATTTCAGGTGGTAGGGAAAGTTTAAAAGTGCATTTCTATGTGTTTTGTGCAACTTGTAAATCTCTGAAGTCTGGTAAACTTCGAGTGAGGTGTCACTTTTGTAAGAGTGGTGCATTCACTGTACACTGGGATCCACAAAGTTGGGATGATGTGTTGGAACCAAAGCGAATAACTGGCTTATGTGAAAATAACCCACAACTATGTTCTGATGTAAATAATTTATTGAATGATTTTATTATTTGTACTTAATATTATTTTACAGATTTTAGATAATAAGGAACCAACATTTGCAGAATTCTTTTTCAAATGCTCTGAACATGCGTCGTTAGGGGAAAGTGATGAAGCTGTACCTTTATATTTGATTAGACCTAATTTGAGAGATGTCCCTTGTTTAGCTTGTGCGGATATATGGCATGTTTATATTCATAAATACGAGATATTGATGAAATTGATAATTTGATGTTTTAGTGATCCGGTTTTTGTTTTTCCTTGCGCCGAACGTCACGTAACATGCCTAGATTGTTTCCGACAATACTGTACAACTCGTTTAATAGATAGACAATTCTGGCAGCACCCAGAACTAGGATATACATTAGGATGTCCCACTGGATGTGCTGATTCCTTTATAAGCGAAATACACCATTTTAGATTATTGACTGATCTACAGGTAATCAACATAAATTTAAATTATTCTCAGTGTTTGATAAATATCTTTACAGTACACCCAATACCAAAGGTTTGCAACAGAAGAATTCGTTTTACAATCTGGTGGAGTATTGTGTCCACAACCTGGCTGTGGCATGGGGATTTTAGCTGACGCGGACTGCACAAAAATAACGTGTCTTAATGGATGCGGTGTAAGTTATTCAACGACTGCTCTAGAACAACGTTCATCCGTTTTTAGTATGTGTTTTGTAGAATGTGCTTGCAAGGATACCACATTGGAGAATGCCAGGCTGCAGAGAACGTTAATATCAACGGCGACTGCAGTTATAACGTTGACCCAATTAGGGCAGCCGATGCTAGATGGGATGAAGCATCAAAAGTGGCCATCAAAGTCTTAACTAAGCCTTGCCCTAAATGCAGAACACCCACAGAACGGGACGGTCAGAATGAGTTTTATAAATATTAGGAAATATTTATATAAATTTGTGTTTTCAGGTGGTTGTATGCATATGGTTTGCACGAGAGCGGGTTGCGGTTTCCATTGGTGTTGGGTTTGTCAGATCCCATGGACAACGGAATGTATGGCAAATCATTGGTTTGGCTAAAAAAAAGAAATGTACATTCTTTGTAATTAAATCATTGTTTTTGTTCATTTGAGTTAATGTGTATATGTAAATTAGATTAAATGTTAGTTGTTATTTTATTTTGATTATATGTTTATGTGTTATTTTATTTACTAATTTATCAATAAACAAATGTTAAAATTTAGTAGATTATTTAAAAACAACATTCAATAAATAAAACATGATGTAAACTATTATATTAATAGAATGCATATTATAATTGTTATTAATATTGATAATTGTTATTGATAAATATATATCATATTAAACTGAACTGTTAATTGTTTCAAAACAATTTTATAAACTATGATTATAACATACTCATTACAATAATGGAACTTCTCTGTTTATTGAAATCAGCTATATATAATATTTGAATTATTGCTAAATGATTGACGCTCTTAGAAACTTCTAAATTCATGTAAGTTTAGTATATTTGATTGGTTGATATAATTCTTAATTAAGAGATTATGAATACAGTAATCTATCAATGTGGTACTTAATTACGTTAAGAACTATATCGAGAATAGACTTTAAAATCTAAAGACTAGATCAGTGGTCCCTACCCACTAGTGGGCGATTCAAGCTCTCATGGTGGGCGGTAAGAGTTTGTCTGATTCTAAATTAAGTTACAGTTGCACTAAATTAAGATACCGCGGAACTGGTGGGCGGATTGAAATGTTTACTACCAAAAATATACAAAAGTAGGCGGTAGGTATAAATTAGGTTGACTACCACTGGTCTAGATTAAGAGTGATTGATGGCATTAATTGATACATCTACTTCAAATGGATTGTTAGACAAAAAAAATAATTATTTGATAAAGTATTAGAAATAGGTTTCCATAGAATGGGTAAGAATTAATCTGAGTTTCTCATAACGCGGTTTCCATGTTGCGCGGTATCAATTTATCGCGTTATACTCACAGTTTAATAAAAGTTGAAAATTAAGTTCAGTGGAGTTAGAAAGACCAATAATCAACAGCCCTTTGCAGCAGTGATTTTTTTGTTTCATTGTTATTATATGGAAAATGTTTACTTTTGTTTATTTATTATTGCAATAAAGTTTATTATTTATTAAATATCCGTTATTGTCAAAAAGTTATTAGTAAATTAAAATAGGATAAGGCTTAGTACAAAATTAATCTAATTAAAAACATATGATTGTATAATAGATGGCGCTGTACATGACTCTATGTACTGAATTAAGTATATACCTGGAAATATACTTCAAAAATTTAAGTACATAGTTACTCTGGTTTCCCTTCAAAGCGAATAAATCTTTCGCCTTTTACTAAAGATTTCCGTGGAGGGGAACAACTTAAATGAGTCTAATCTCAATTTTTTGAGTGCCCGACGAAAGTTGGGCCGCAATTTTAATATAAACAAAATATTTTCTTAGGTATACAGAGATTCTACTATAATAATTATATCAGCGAACAGGTTTTTGTAGATAGATCATAACTTCACTTAGCGCCATTTAGCTATTGGGGTAAGGTCTTAGCCAAAATAGTTATGATATTTGTTATATCAAAATCTTGTTAATTGTTGGAATGGTTATGCAACCTTATTTTTTTGTCGAGGGTTTCGTTTAGGTAAATTTAATTAAATTAAGTTCATTTAATTCCCTAATAGCCGCATACGGAAATAGTCGATATTACAGTTAGTATTCGTATTTGTTTATCGAGAGGTTCTAGGTCCTTCATACATGTGCGTTGTATCAATTTGAGCAGTATCAAAATGAGTTATATAAGAATATAATTATTATCCGAGTTTGCTAAGAGTACCACTGATATAGTACTTACTTTACTCTAGTAAGATGTCATTATTACATAATATTAAATGCGTAAATTGTGTATAGCATTGTTTCTCAACCTATGAGTCGCCAAATTACAGCTGGCGTCAAAACGAGAAATACAAATACATTGGATCTCGTGGTTAAAATGTTGACAAACACTGATGTACATTCAAATACCATTACATCACAAACGAAAATAGAAATTAAAAAAAACAAAACTGCATATTTTCAATCTTGTGACACAATGAATCACGCGCATTTTTGTAAACATGTTTTTACTAATTGTTACGATATTGCGATTGATCCGCTTATTGTAGAAATTAAATGTGTGTACGAAGCAATTGCAATTTGTCACTTCAACGGTGTGCGATTGCCGTATTAGCCGCGCATTGACGTCTTGCAAATTGTTGCGTAACTGAATTGAATGGGCATTAGGTAACGCGACCGAACAAATGCCACCCTGTCGGATGCATAGTATGGATTTCGTCCACGTGCGTTTTGCAGAATGTATGTGCTGGCTGCATCGTTTGCAACGAGTATTGAAACAAATAAAATTACGATTTAATTTATGATGCCTATGAAAAATGACAGGCACAAAAGCACCCCCGTTGCCTGGTTATATAAATATTCAAATAAACAATATTGCTGACAATCAAAATCGGCGAGCACAAAAATTTGATCGAATAATTGACGAAACAATGGAATTTACTTGCGAGATTTTGCCTAGTAAGTTGAACGGTTCTCACTACAATCGATTTCCTGCGTAAATAATTGATCGCTCAATATTGTGAAGCTGACGATCTTGTTCTATTAGATTAATTAGATTGTCGAGAGTTTCGCGTTTGTAACTGTTGTGTGTTAAGAATTTGGGGTTTTGTTTGATTATAGAGCAGGTGCATGTAGAGTTACAGACTTCTCAACCGAAGATACCACGTCCTGCGAACGCTTTCATGCTTTACGCGAACGAGAATAGGAAGAAAATGGCAAGAGCGTTTCCTCTGGACTCAAATAAGGAAATTAGCAAGCGATTGGGTAGAGGTTGGAAGGAATTGGATCAGGAGCGAAAAAGTTTTTATTATGCGATGGCGAAGAAAGTGGACGCCGAGCACAAAATCAAATATCCCGGTTTGTAAAATTGAACATTTTCTACCATCCCCTCTACGTCCGTCCGACGCGCACCCAAATTACCGCATCGCTTCCGCCCCACGTAATAATTTTGTTACATAAAAACATATTGCATGGAATTTATGTAGATATTCAGTGTTTATCGATTGTACACGGTCGGTGTGTGAGTGAGTGTGTATGGCCTCTTCGGATTCGAACTTGCGCCCACGCGGTTAACACTGTCCAATCGATAAGGCGCTCTTTTGAAAATGTTTCGAATAAACCTACGTTTAATGCGGCAGGGCTAATTACATCTGCGAATCGTTGGAAAAATACAGGACAATTTAATTATTTGAGAACCAATTTAACATTCGGAGGGGTTGATTGAGATTTGGTTCCCATTCAAGTTTAGAAGAATTGTGTAAATTAGGTCTTCCTCCCTATAATCATTAGGGTCTGCTACGTGTTCGACTGAAAGGCTCCTTGCGAATTGATGTAAATCAATTGAAGCCTTGCGGCGTCGGGCGAGTCGTCAAGTCCGTGGACGAAGTACTAGAATTTTATGCGGCAGCAGAAATCCTTATTCAATACTTCATTTTACACGTGGTTTAAATACGCCCTTTCAAAAGTATACTTTTAATTGCTGTGCATCGCGAATATTAATATTTCCTAGTAATTCAAAACTTTTATTTTATGGAACAAACAATACTGGTGTAATCAACTTTTGAAACTAATTTAAAACTCACATATACAAAACAATTATATATATTATATATATATATATCGAGCTGCAATCGATTCAAATTTTACTAATTTCATTAAATATTTATTATTTAACTATTTTCTAAAAAAATTAATGTAATAATATTAGTAATTTGAACAATTACAAAATAGCAATTAATTACGACAATATTTTCGAATGTTAATTCCCATTAAATAATAATCCGGATCAATCATGCAATTACAATGTAACAGTGTAGTATAGTTGATCCGGATTAGTCTGATCACCAGTGATTAATGTTTAATGTAAAATATTAAATTAAACATGAAATGTTGTACCTTAATTTTGATAGAAAAAAAATATTTTATTCACTTTTCCTAATTGGCATTAAACATAACAAAGTAATATAATCAATAATTCTTTAAATGTATTATGTAATTAAATACATAGTGAACTATTACTTCTCAAAAGATTTATAGTCACAGTTATGAAGCAGATCAATTTTATTAAACTTTTAAAATATTAGTATAATTAATTTATTTAAAATATTGATAACTTCTTTTATGTAATCGAAACCATTTATGTCTTTTATGCGAATATTTACGATTCCTATTTTAACAGAGTTATGGACCCATTATTAATGGACTTAAACCGGATTTATTGTCGAGCAAAGCTGTAATACGGAAATGTACATGTAATAGAATTGTGTATGTGGTTGATCCGGATTAATCGAAATACTGATCATCTATGAGCAACATTCGTCTTTGCATAAACGTTTATGTCTATTTTATGTTGTTCGTTTGAATTATAAAGTTACATAGTAGGTTGATGTTTAAATGAAGATTGCAATTATGATATTGAAATTGCAATTATGATCTCTTTAAATTAAATTATTATGTATTTAGACATAGTTCGAAGTTGAACATTTTTGTAGTTTTTTACATCCTTAACATTGTTGTTCATGAAGTAACTAATGATAGTCTTATTATTTATGCTAATGCATTGGAATCAACTTTAATCCAATTAATTTCATAGAGAAACAATGTGTTAAATAATAATCTGGATCAATCATGCAATTATAATGTAATGGTATATTTAGGGTTGATCCGGATTAGCCTATATACTGATCATCCATGATTAATTTTAAATAATGTCATGTACAATATGAAGCATAGCATAGCAGAAAAATATGATCTCCTTAAAAGATAATTTTATAAACAAAATTTCCAGAATTCTTTTTATAATTATTTTAACATATTTGTAAGTTTTGAATGTTATTGTGTTTAGATCTTATATTTACTACAAAACGCATTTATTTTGAAAAATGTAATTCATTGTTTGAATAAAAATAATATAATTTTATAGCTAACGAAGGATTAAAATAGACATTAAAAAAATTGTATCAATGGTTATTGATATGTGAATTTTCGAGTTATTTTATAATAAATTGATAAATCACGTCAATTGTTCTACCAAAAACTATAAAATATGAAATGCTTTCAAAATGTGTCAGATATTTTGATTGGTTGCTAATATTTTGTGCGGTTGACACCTATTGATAGGAATTCACCCGACAATAAACGTGTCGGACATAGTATGAAGTTCAGGAGAGTTTAAGAGACGTTTGTCAGGGTTTTCGTTTTGGTGTAATATGGGTATATTGATGCGGTGTAGTTTGAATTCGCGCAACGGAGCATGTGTGGGTGTCGGTAAATCGACCGACAGACCGATCGGTGGGTTCTGCAGCGGCTTTCATTCGGCCCCCCAAAGCCTGACGGATCGAGTGCGCGCCGCGGCACTCGTCAATAGATCGAGAGGACGAGGACTCTCGTCGTCCTGCCGTTGCCTTCGACGTAGCCTAATCCCATCCTGCTGCCGATGGGTTGTCTGCAATCGCTGGAACAGTTCGGTTTAATCAGACAACGCACCCATCCTGCAAACATGGGACGATCCTCCTCTCTTCTCTATATGTGTAAACTCGCTCTCTCCATTCACGAACTGAACTATGCGCGCCGCAAAGTTCGGGGCATTCGGATTCAGAATGGAAACGGCAACTACGTGTTGCTCGTTGAATTATATTAGATCGCATTGGAAGCGATACACAAAGTTTTGCTCCTGCACACCACCCCCATACTACTCATCATAAAATTATAGCTATATTACCCACAGTTCAGGCACTTGTTGAATTGGAATGCCATTAACCGCTTTCCATCAAATTATATGATGGCGTAAACGTCTCCTATTTAATATTCCCATTCAGAGAGCTTTTATTCGCTTTCTTTAAAGCCCGCATATTTATTTCCCCTTTGATCAAGCATGATTTTTATTCTGTCAATATATAAACATTTTATTTGCGAAACTGCAAATTTAGTTTTTATATCTTATATCAAATCTTTTAAATCGTTACAATTGTTCAAATTTTATAAAAAATGTTCAAAAACTTATATTAGTGTTTAACAATTGATTGCACAATAAATATGTAGATTTGTAATACTTCCAAATTCTGATTTAAACTTTACTTTCAATAATTGTATTATACAAATCAAAATATAACAACAAAATATTGATATGATGAGTGTCATTAATTTGTTAACTATTTGAATGTTTTAAATTTCTCTTATTTTAGAATATCTACATTTGTTATATGTTATAATTTAGATTATTATTAATATACATTATTTATTATCTTGATAGGTTCTTATATTACATAATAAATATATTTAAATTTTAAATAAAAAAAGTAATAAGTAATAATTCACAAAAATGTAAATCTATTATATATTTTTATTTGTCTATGAATATATTATACAACATTTTTCTTATAGATTTGTTATAATAATAAGGTTGATAGCCACTTTGAAAATAAATCTAGAGCGGTACTTAGACAGATATTTCTACTCTTATAAATAACACTTTGAATCGAATAATTTGATTATGAAATTACAAACTTTATAAATTATATAATAACTTATGTTTAATTGCAAGTAAATAGTTGACGAAGTAAGGCAATGAGCATTTAAATAGCGATATGTCTGCGTGTAATTTATTTAAAATGTTCGGCTTCATCCCAACGCACGGATGTTTATGATCTTAATGACCCTTTGCGATTGGACGGAGTGACATGAATTACACGTCCCTTTGCCCTGTTTAACAAGTTGTTGACAACTATGTTCCCTATGTATAACATTCTCACTAATTACCAACACAAAGTTGTTGCCTGCAATTATCCCAAAATTCAAATTAGCTCCTCATTGAACTTACAATACGCATTTAATTAAAGCAATTATGTACATGTTAATGCAATTACTATTTGTATACACAGCGTGTTTTACACCATATACTTATGAAATAATTTTGTTTGTTCGTGTTTTCTTTTTAGATAAGACATACTTTTAACCTGAATATTTTAACATTTTTTATTGAGTTTAATTAATAAATACAATTAAAATCTACAATAATATAATACCTATTTTTGTATTGAAGTTGGATTGTTTTCTTGTCTATTTTCTATATATTTACAGATTTATAAAAAGAACTTATATAATTAATATTTTTTAATTGTAGAATGTTAGTTGTAGGGTTTGCAATTTTGAATAACAGAAACAGTTTTTTGAAATAATTGGTAGAAAATGATGTTTTAATTGTATTGATGGAAATATTGATTATATTTGAAAGTTTACAGAATTATTTATGTGTCAGCATAATTTAAAAAATCAATCTGAAGACTTTTGTCTCATGTAAAATCTTTATCAACTGTCTGCGCATCGTCTTTCACATTGGCTGATCTAGTGACTCTCGAGTGTTGTGCATTCAGTATCAATATCAAAAATCGTTATATAACATATACGTGCGTACGAATATTTTATTTGCTATACTTATTTAGTCACTATAACTTTGTATGTATGATCTGGATCATCAATACCTTTAGATTATTATAATTTATTTTCATACGTAAAACCTATACAAAATTACTTTTAATATTTTATATTAAAGACAGAAATATATAGTTAGTATTTAGTATAGTTTTTGTGGTGTGAATTTTAGTGGTCAATGTCTACTTGAAGCAATATTGATGGGTCGGACTGTTGGGTATAGTTTTGGTGATGTTTTCTACTGTAGAGTATCTTTGATGGTTCGGATTTCTGGTATAATTGGGAGGTTTAGAAGATATGAATTCTGTATATGCGTATCATATCAATGTATTGTGGTGGCGGACAGAGATGGCAAAAACAGCTGACATTTGCGTGGGTCGTGTGGCGGACTCTGACCCACTTGTCCGGGCATTGCAGACTCAAACGCGCTCCGCCGCCGGTAGGTGAGGCCCCCACGTATTGATCACGGGAGGCCGCGTTCAGTCGACGGCGGTGGCGGCGGCTATCGGCGTCGCGCTGCGCTCTCGCATCCAACACACACACTCGCACACACTCACACTTATACAGCCCCCAAACACTGGCACACACTTTAACACACTCTCTTACAAACCGCCTCCAACGTTTGGCGCGAAAATTTCCCAGTCGCCACTCGAGTTCCGCGCGCTGCCTGCCTAAGAGTAGTCGGCATAATGCATCCACACTCGCGTTAACTAAAATTTCTAAGATAACGATAACACTCTTTACATACAATCAGTGCCAATTCCGTTTCCTGTGCTGGTGGTGTGCCAACACGCGCGACACTAGTAACTTTACTGTCGCCGTTTAACTAACAACTTGCAACTTCCATACGAACGGGGCCCTGGGAACTTTCGTTGATTCACGTGCTTTTCGCCACGAAAATCATCAACTCTCCTTCGACTAATTATAAAAGCTGGACCGAAGAGATCCCAGTGCTCCGCGATGGATTGCTGCAACTACATGTCGTACAAGAACCACTACTATGGTACTCAGCAATATTTCGAACAAATGCCGCAGTACCATGGCGAATACTACAACAACCCAACTTACTCTGAGTACTACGGGAACAACACCCCCTACTATTCGTCATATCCTTGGCAGCATTGCAATACCGCTTCATTTCCAGGTACGAGAGCACCGATCAAAGTTTTATTTTGTTGTAGTTAAAAAAATACATTTAAAACTTACTGCAAAACTTCGAACAAACTTTTCATACTTATATTTTTCTCATCTTGACACGAGGCGTGCATTTTGAACTGTAATTGCATTAATCGAACATACTTCCTCGTTGTGATTAACTAAATTAAATTACATAAGCAATAGTCATATGGATTCCTGTAAGGATTGCGTGTGGATTGGTATTGATGTAATTGATTCGGGTGATAACCGGCACCGTTTTCCGACCTTGCTAAACAATCGATCCCGAAACCAATTAATTATCTTAATGAGCTTCTCGTTTTTCTCAATTTATTTTTGCATGTATCTTTTTCTCAGTTAATACCATGACCCTGCAGTTGTTTTGGAGAGTAATTCGTATACTAACTAGACTAATAGTTTTCATTTTTTGAAAAATAACATAGCGTACAATCCAAGCTTTTTGAATGTAAATATTAGGTGGGTGTAACCAAGTTTCCTCTTTCCAGACTACACATACAACCCGAAGGAGGCGAGGATCCGCAAGGCCATGCGCGACGCCAATAGGGAAAGGGCCATGGGTGTCGCACCCGCTACCAGAGGTGGGCGTCGCTCGCAGCCCTGGGTGCATCCTGAAACTGATGATCATTTCATGATGGTAAGCGCACCGTCAGAGTGTTAAATCTAAAATACTTGCCTTCACAAATTTTCAGTTGATAACTTTGATAAAAACATATAATGAAAGTTTTTCATATTCTTCTAATTTATATGTTCTATATACCAAAGCCCACATGTTGTTTGTTTGAATTGAAATGAAAGTCGATACTTTCTTTCGCAGTATATACATTTCCAAAACTTCAATGAACTTAACAAAATTTGCCATTTTTTTGAAAATTACTTGATTTAATCAATCAAATTAACAAATTTCAAAGAAGTATTAAAAAATATTATTTAAAAAAAAATACAACAATGACAAAATTGCATAAACAATGACAATCCAATAACATTTGAAAAAACACATGAATCATTGAAACCGTATGTCTTTCCGCCCATTATTAAAAAAAAAGATTTTAAATATACAAATCATATTATTTGTTGGTTTAATAAATGAAAAGTAATTTGCAAAATACTGCTGTTCGTCAAAATACGTAAAATGTTATTATTACGCGTGATTTTCGCACTGACTTTTGACTAAACAAAAGTAGGTGACTGCTTAAAGCTTTGAGGTAGGAATACCTCGCAGCGAAAACGCTGGTAATTGGACTGCTGCGTTTACACATTTTCGTGTTCTATTTAGAAAGTGTGCCGAAGGTGACAATGATTAACTGCAACGTGCATTTCGCAAATTTAGAACCACTAAATTTTGATTACGAGGAGCAAATTAAATAAACTTTCAATTTGTCAGTGGATTGTCACGCCTCAAAAGATTTAGTTGCAGATGCCCGAAAAGAAACTTATTTCGTAATTGTTAGAAATTATGAATTGCAAATTGCGTTTTCAATTTAGCCCCTATGTATATTTGGAAAGTTTTTGCCTAAACATTTTATTACAATTGTTTCTAATTATATATTGCAAATTTTCTTGTATTCGAAAACTATATAAGTTTTTATTGTATACCCAATACTGAATCTCTTCCAAGGAAGAGTGCTGGAAGTGCACTAAAGGAATAACGGGAACTGCTTTCCTGTTCAATTGGAAGGCTCCGAGTTAATCCCGCAACAGTAAAAGAAAGTTTATACCCAGACGTCTTGAATATATATTTTCATTCAAAGAGGAAGCAACGAAAAAACTTTCAGCCATGTAAAACACTCTGAAGTAACTTTTTCAAATATGCTGACTGTTTTATTATGAACCTTTACAAGTATGAATTTCATTTTACTGTATGAATTTTTGTACAAAAAATAACTTTTTAATTTTTTTAAAAATTAAAAATTCTTGAACAAATATTTTCATGCAAGAAATTGTAACATATAACAACTAATTCTACTAACTTTATTTAAACATATATAAAACATTATATTACTAATAACAAAATTTCGAATTATTTTTATTATTCTTAATAATAATGTAATGTTACTAATCATACAAAACTAAAAAAAAATCAATACATGTTGTTATAACAATCATTGAATATATAGAAACAACAATTCGTATTTTCCAATATACAATAAATGTAATTTTGAATTGAGTTGTATTGTTATGGTGATAATTTGTTAAATATCTTTGGATTTTTTATTGAATTAAGTCTTAAAAATAATGCTGTTATGCTTCAAGTATTGACGTATTGACGAGCTTCTTGTATATCGGTGGAGTTTGTATATTAGATATTTGGAAGAAAGGGGGCGGTGTTAATCGGATAAAGCTAAGCCGTTTTGCTGGGTGCACGCGTGATGGATTTTCTCCTTGCTACATGTATATATGTATTTTTTTTTTGAAACCGTAGCTATATGTGCATGACAGTAAGCGTATTGTAGGGTTGCAATCAATATATTGGCCAGCAGCAGCTGCGGTGCGGTGGGGCTTCCTTATCTAGACGTCGACTGGTTGCCGCCACAAGCAAATTCGTAGTCGTCCCCACCGCCACCGACGTCGTTGCCGCCTCCTGTATATGTCTAGAACGTGAAATTCCCTCGCAAAATCGCGCGCGCTGGGCATCGATATCCGATGATGCGTCGCCTAGTAACTGAGATGGTCGACGCCGGTTGCCAAGGCGACGGCGTCGCGGCGCCCGTGGTCCTGCCGTCGATATGCGGCTCGGCGCGCTTTTCGGTGTGCTCGCCTTCGCGCCGGAGCCGATACTACCATCGATACGACCCACTAAGGACAGACGCCCTCCCGCCCTTTGCCATCCGCATTTGCATTATGCTGTGTGCGCGATGTTGCGATAGACGACTACGACGTCGTCGACGCCGATGCCAACGCCGAATCCCGACGCCTCGAAATGCAACTCCGTGGGTGCCGCTATTTGCACCTACTGATCAATAGGTTATTTTCGCCGCTCTTTCGACTTACTACCCCCCATCATTAGCAAAAACTTTCCTCTTTACACTTGCTCAAATATTCTCTAACAATATACCAAAGTTTTGCTCTTAAAAATACGAATCAATATATTTTTTATACATTACTAAGATATTTTATTTCTTAATTAGTTTAAAAAATGTTGGAATTTTGTCTGATTATTATTATAAAACTCTTGTATATTATAAACATAAATACAAATAATATATTAATTTTAATTATTAATTAATTACTAAATTAACTGTTCAAGGCTACTATGTGTTGAATGTGGAATTTCAAACATGACTTCATTTATGAAAAAAAAATTGTTGAAAATTGTCATCATAATTTACTATATAATATTAACAAATAACTAAATCTAGCAATTCAAGGTAATACAAAAGTATTATACAAACAATTTTTACCACGCTACTTTTTAATATCTTAAGCTTATATACTGAAGTAGTATATAAATATGTAGTTAGTTTATACGAATGTTTCATATTTCATATGTTCTTCAATATTGTTACATGATTATAAATTGAATGATTAATATAATTCTAACTTAATAATCTGAAAAATAGATAATTTCTTGTGTTTGTTTAAATAATTCAGCTTAACTGAAATATCTATATTTAACGTATGCAATTAATGAAGATGTTCGTTTGCGAACTTGTTCAGAAATCCATTAATCATGGATGGAATTTTAGGAGTGTATTAAGTAAGAAGCGATGGCATGTAGAGAGGGCGGCGTGCGGCAGTCATCGGATTGTAGTCTGCACCCTCCTCAAGTTTGCGATCCATAAAATTAAGATAGGTCAGTACGTTGCGCGGAGGCTTTCTATACGCATTCAAAACGTACACCGACAAAAAGCTCAAATGTCTTTGCAAATAAAATTCATTAACTGCATATTGTATCTAATACAATTCGCAATTGGACTGAATGGAAATTGTTGCCATTCATTCCTAGCGCCCGTTATGCATACTATTTATTATCCTGCAGGCTTATTTATGAAAACATTTTCAATTTGGGACTTTTAGTTGCGAATTTATATACATTAATAAGTATCATTTTACATTATGAAACTAATAAAAAAAGCAGGACATGATCCATGACAAAATCATATAGAAATAAGTAATATTTTACACTAACGAATATTTTTTAGATTGAACTTCAATCTTAAAGTTTGCGCTTTTCACATTCACAGAACCTGCATTTAAAAAATAATACGTTAATACTATAGATTTCTTTAATATTTTACTATTGAGAAAATTGTAAATGTAATTCCCAATTTCCGTATGTTATTTAAGCGCAATAGTGTTGTGGGTTTAAAGTCTTATACTGCAGTTATATTATACTAATACCTGTATTTCTTCTAACAACTATGGTTCAGATTAGTTCCACTACAATTGATCCATGTTATCAATTAGCATACAAAAACTTATTTGTATAGTATTTAACACTTCTAATATAACCGCAGACTCAAGTTTTTATTGACTCATTAATTTTCACCACGATTTCCAAAATATTTTTTATCAAATATTTAATATTGAAATTAAAATTTGTAAGAGTTATTTATTTTAAGGATACCTTCGTTCTATTTCATTTGAAAATACATTATTTGAAATGAAATAGAACAATCCATGTTCAGTTAAAAAGTAGATTTATTATAAATGTAATTGAATTGGATATATATTTTATAATCAATACTATTTCAAATTAAATTTGGATTTTCTATAAAGCAAAATGTATGTTGTTTGTTTGAAATATTTTATTTACTATTAATTTGGGAAATTCAAATTGGAACCATTTTATTGGGTGGAGGAAATGCAAATAACATGTGAAATTCGAGATTGCTATCCCTTTCCCTGTTTGTTGACATAACTGAAAGTATAAATATATATATATTTAGAACGGAGGGACATAAATTGATTGATCATTTCCTATCAGATGTCAAGCGTGAAGAACTTCATTTCGCCGCAGACCTTCCCTCCCTTTCTCTCGCTCTTTAACCGATGAATCGGGATACTTCAATTGTATTAATCAATTAAATATTTTTGTTATTTCTCCTTTCCTGTCTATCCCCCATCATCATCCTCCTTCTCCTCCCCTCCACCTCACCGTGTTCATCAATTCCATTGAAATCTATTTGGTTAAGATAAGGCAGAAAGAGATATTTAGGTAGCGGATCGTTATTTTCGTTCACAATGTTTTGCTGGCAGACTACGAGGGGGGTGCCAATTTATTGACGTGAATTTATTTTGCAGACGCCCAGCCATGGCATGCGTGGTGTAGTTGGATCACCAATGTGCGGAACCGGCTTCCCCATCGGAAATGTAGGAAACGGACAATTTATTCAACCAATGCATTCCTACAACAAACACATGCATTTAATTTCACATGATAACAACGGCTATTTGCAGGTAATTGAACGACAAATCATAATTTGACCTCACGATTGATTCGTATTTGTTGCATTTGTTTTGTACACAGCCTAACCCGATGGCTCAGCTGCAACATCAGACGGATATGTGGAACCAATATCAGCACAGTACGAATACCATGCGACCAACTCCTTCTGGTATAATAACAACAACAACAAAAATGTATTTTCACTGAAAATCTCACTTCTTCAATTTGCAGAATATGTGATGCCAAATTCCCAGATGCCGAATTACCATCATCAACAGGCAACAGAGATGCATCAGACGAACGAAGCTTCATCTTCAATAGAGAGAGTCAAGATCGGACCTGAAACTTTTGCAGAGCTCAGTAGTACAGCAACATCTCCACATACAAACGAAAACGTGCCGCCAAATCACAATAACTTTGAAGGTAAAATAGAACCTCTCATGGAGTCCACGAATGTCTCGCAGGCACCGTTCATGAACTTGTACCAGGATAACGTGTCCGCTCACAGCCATTTCGACAAAAACCAAGAGAAAGTCAAAAAGGTAATTATTCAAAGTAGCGATATTTCCTATAACCATATTAACCAACGCATCTGACGCATTTCTGAGGATTAAACTATTGATTTTCGTTCAACATAGCATTCACCGAATAATATTGCGAAACCCCAGAAGTCTTTACCAGATTTCAACGAAGCTTTCGGTTCGACGGAACGGGGGCGCTTCCAAAGTCCTCCCGATCCACGGCTTCCTCCCAAACAAGGATATTTAGACTTCTTTATAACAAACAATGATCTCAAATTCGATGATTACCATATATAAGCAGTTAGTTAGTTAGGTAATTCTTGACGATACCGTCAATTAGTTAGCCCAAATGATTATATATACACATGTGTATACATGTACATTTATACAAAAAAAAAATATATATTAATGTAGGCCAAGATTTGAAAAATTGAATTTAAACGAGAAAATGAACAAATTAAATTAAAGAAAAAATGTAGATAACTATATATTATGAAATATCTTAATTAAATAGTAAGGAAATGAAATAATGCCAAAGAATGAAATCAAAATGTAATTTTTTTAGTGCGATATTGATATATATATATACATATATTATATACATCAATACAAATGGAGCGAAAACACACAAAAAAAAATGTATTGATTTTATTGTTAAATTTGAGAGTCGCATGTCTATTTGTTTATATTAATTTACAAAATTGAAATTGTGCCTTCGAAAAAAGGACTGTTTGAAAGAGAACTAAAAAAAAAGTGTGTTTTATTTGTATTGTTGTTATTACGTTGATTAATTAGTTACAAATCTGAGCATATTATTTGGGACCAAAAATTATCTTTAAAAAAAAAAAATATGAATATATATTTATTTGTATACTTGTGTTCGTTGAACGGCGTTTATTTGACATTGACTTTCGATTAGAAACGCTGTTTAATTTATGGAATTTATGATTTGTTGTATAGTAATTTGTATACAGGATGTATCTTAATATTAATGTGTAAGGTTGTGCCTTAGTAGATCTCAAAATTTATCCAAAAGAAAGAAAGAAACAACTAAATGATGTTGAATTGATTGTGTGTGTTGTACATTTTAAAGATATAGAGCTTCCCAATATATCGTTTCGTTCGAATATTAGTTTAAAAAAAATTGTAAATATATATATATTAAATTGTATCAATGAACATTATGCTTCCCAGAGATGAATAACAAATAATTGAGAATAGCGGTATATTCTAAATCTTCCTTTAGTCTTCAAACAAGAAAAACAGGAGTAAAATCAAATGAATTTTATCGATCGCACGTCGTTTTTAACTTTTCGAATGGGAGATGAATCTTCAAAAGATATTTATTAAGAATATATAAGACCAAAGAATTATAGAATTATTATTAATGGGAAAATACAACAAAAGTATGTATTTAAAAAAATATATATATAGCTAAATGTGGTCCATAATTTATATCTTTATTATATTGATTGTGATCGTGGTTATTAGTTTATTAGGAAATAATAATTATAATTAAATTATAAAAAGAACAACACCAGATTATATTGTACAAATATATTCAAGTTAAGAATCCCATATTATAAATATATTATATATATATGAAATATATTGTATGTTGTATTAGAATTATTTGAGATATTAGATGAGAACCATACAGTAATAGCGGTATATATATATATAAACAGTGCATTTGAGATCAATATTTATGGTCGAAGTGTATGTATTTTCCATTCCTTTTATGATGTGTTATAACCATATCAAAGTGATATCGTTTAATTAATATGAATATATACTATACATATATTATTTAGCTGATAACAAGAATAAATGAAAACTGCTTTAATTTTGTACCCCTTGTCAAAGAAAACAAAAATCAATGAATGTTTATAGATTAGTTTGCCTGCAACAGAGTCAACAGGATCTACCAAAGAATCTACTGCGAATGCAGATGAAGGTACTTCGTATTACAGAGAATACATCAGAAAGTACGTGGACACGCTGAAATGCGACGTGCTCGACATCGTCTTTGAGAACAGCGATACAAGAAGCGGATTCAGTTACGTCACGTATCCGAATGGTCAGAGCTACAACTTCTGCAATTCGTCAATCGAAGATCTCTACTTCATCCAGAGTTGTAGCTACGGTACGTTCGGTTTTGGAAACGCACTAAACCTAAGCAAAAACTGATTTAATTTGTTTTGCCATAATTCAATCAATAAATATGTTGCTAATTTAGCGTACATCCTCGTTGCACGCACGCTTTCATAATTTCGTATTAGGCAATTAATTGATTCATACAAATCCATTTATCAATGCCATTGTGCACTGATAATGAAAAATTAGGCAAAAAATGCAATGCGATTTTTTGATAAGGACCAAAAAACATCGCACCTATATGGGGTCTCGAATACCTTATTTCTAATTAGAACTTATCGATTGGTAGACCGAGACCACCACCAGGTGATTATTGATTAGGTGTACTTTATTTAAGTGTAGTTATGACGCTGATAAAGAAGGCAGATTAATTGTAGATTTCTGTATCGAAAACCGCACCTGAAATACATGTTTTGTTCTTACCTAAATTCGTTTTCAAAGATCAAAGATTCTGAATACATCAAAAAGCTTCTTCAGCATTCTCATATCTCTTAGGAATTTAACAGGTAAGTATAATGTAATTAAAGTATACACCTTTAAATTTACAGGGAATTGTTTTATCGATTTTAGAGATAAAGATTACCTTGTAATTGATATTATCATCTTTATTTAATTTACTGGAATATAGAGGGCAATATATTATTAATACTTTTCCTAATGTAATCATTAACATTTCTAAAAATAAAATTCAATAATTTTTGTAAAAACTTTCCATGTTCTAAATATATTAAAAGATGCATTTACTGACTATTTAGAAACAGTTTATGAACAAAATTTAAAAAAATATGTTCAATATAATTAACATTTATTTCACAAATAGAAGAAAACTCTTGACAAAGTTTTTTTATTGATGGAATTTTCTATATACAATAAATATTTTAACAAAATGTTTCACACTATTTTTTTTATATTTTATTATAAATTATTCGATTCAATATTGTTTTATATGTAATTTGGTTCTGTTAATACTAATATTAAGATCAAATTGATTAAGCGCTTACAGAAAATGCAAACAAATGATAAAGTTTATCATACAAAATGACGCCGGAATGTAATCCGATAGTGCTTCAAATATTCATGAAACGTGAGTGGAAGTCCTACATGGTTACAGTCTACAAAAACTCGGTAAATCTTTTTAATAGGTTCAATATACGCTTAAAAGCATTCATAAACACAGTAAGTATTACATATAAAACAAATTATTTGTTTGTGCAAGCTGTGTGCATGTATTTTAGATGATTTTCTACAACGCGGATGGAACTATTCGCAAAAAACAAAACGAAACGATTTTTGGATGGTCATTCGGTACTGTTGATATGCTGAATATTAAAATTGAGAGTGCGATTAGCGTAAAATGTATGGTGATATTCACAAACTGTTCCGAGCCGAAGGCTGGTTCCATCATAGGAGCGGAGTGTTTACACGAATTTATCGATTTCCAGCCGAAAACTGATATGGTTTTATGTCAGAGCGATATAGAAGATAGTGTTCGGAGTTTGTATAGGAATGGAGATGCTAATTACTTATACTTCGTAAACATGAAAAAAATCATAAATGATTTGAGAGAAAGCTTCAAGGTAAGGATGAAATAAATTATCAACTTTTATTTTATGATCGATTCGTGTCTCAGTTTGAAGAAATCAAAGTTATGAAGTTGATTCGTGAATGCGTTGAATTTAGAGAGGATTTGGAGATGTGCAATTATTTGGATGGGGTTTTGTTGCTGATGATGGGAGAGTCGGATAAATGCAAGGGGTTCGATATTTTGAACCGTAGCGACAATCTTGTTATTTAAAAGGGTGCGTTTGATCGATTCAACCATGGCAACTATTTAATCAATCAATTGGCAGACATGGCAAAGAAAGGGCAGGTCGTTCAAATCCAAACAGAATTGAATAACGACGAGGAATGGGAAAAGTTTTTGGATAGAGAAGGCTTATTGGGTAAATATTTTGTGATTTGTGTTTAGAATTATATTAACAATTGATCAGTGATTGACATATTTTCGGAATGGTGCGGATCGTGCAATGCGATGCACGCGAACTTGAAGAAAATCAAAATGGAAATTGGAGGAGATTTCATGCATATTGGAATTGTTGGTCAATTAAACTTATCGTTATAATGCTTTAAATATTTGGATTTTAGGCGAAATCGGATGGTATAACAGCTCTAAAAAGATTCGTTGATAAAAGCGAACCTACTTGGATGTTCATTGCAGTAAGTATTTATAGTAATTAATAGAATATACAATGAACAGGCTTTTTTCTTTAAGAAACGACAAATGGTTCAATTGGTTTTTGGATCAAACGCTCCTTTAATTCAAAAGACAATTTTGACTGAGCTGAAGAAAGAAAAGGAATGTATGAGTGGAGAAAGGGAACGAGTGGAGAGAAGTCCAGAAGAGTATTCGGATGAGGAAAGAGAGCGTTACTTCGATAGAGATGAAAAAATTCGGAAGCGCGAAGAAAAAATTAAGGAGAAAGCATTCAAAACATTAACAGAACATAGAATGGCTCAATCCAAGAATATTTTGGACACCATGGCTCACGTCGGTTTGATTTTAATTTGGCCGCATGCGACGAGGAGTGCTCTAGAAATCTTGGATCCTTACTTAAAAGAGAGCAACATTGCAATCAGCAAAAAGGAACGACCTACATTAACCGAAGAGGCTATGGAAGACATCGAGTTCTTTGCAAAACATAAGATACCAGAGTATTCACGGAAACAGCTGTTCACTGATAAATGTTTGACACTCATGATGACCCAAAATGATGGTGGAGCCTCTGGTCCGGTAGATGATGCTGTCCTGCAATTTGTCTACGGAGATTCCAAAACACCACCTGGTGATGTTGAAACTCCAGCTTCAATTCTAACAAAGAAGCCGGAAATCAAGAATTTAGAATCTGATGAAACTTTGGAAGAAGTCGATAGCGAGGAAAAGGAAATGACGGAAGAAGAAAAGGCACAGTACGCTGTTTTATCTGTGTTGGGTATAGAAAACATTCAGCAATCCATGCATCAATTCGGATTGATACCTGATGATGATGAGGAGGAGGAGGAAGAGCAACAGGAGGACATCTGGGGTTGCTGGGCTCCAGGCAACGAATTGGTCAAAGCTACAGCCATGAAATATTTCTTCCCCTTGATCACCGCGCCATTAATATTACCAGAACCGGAACCAATCCCTCCTCACATCGTCGTAGCTTTCGATGCATGCAAAAAAGAAGAAGTTCTAAGCTTAGCCAATGAACATCCCATCGACGTGATGGCATTTGGATTTTTCACAGATGAGAATTGCGACGATGCCAAGTTGATTGCTAAATCTAAATCTAGATTTGAGAAGGTTGCACCTAAAATCACTTAGTGAGTATAATATTTAATGCTCTTATAAAATCACTTATAGAATTACATTTTATTTTTAGTGGCGAGAAATTGATACTGAAAGTGTCGAAAAAACATAGCGACACTATGTTAGCTTTTGCACAACTTGGACCAACGTACTTAAGTCCTAATGTTGAAGAGGGAGAACGTGAATGTGCAGTCTTCTTTCCCGAAGATTACGTACAGGACGATGAAGTCGTTGAGGAGGAACTGCCGCCGGAACCTAAGAAGAAAAAGAAGAAGTCAAGGACATCTGAGACCTCCGATAGACATGAAGTCGAAGAATCATCTTCTCAACCTATCATGGTAGGTGTGGAAGAATCACATGGTCAAGAGACCACTGAATTGCCGGAAGGTGAAGTTCCAACAACAGTGGAAGGAGCTGAAGGTGAAGTGCCACCTGCAGTGGAAGGTGCTGAAGGCGAATCACCAAGGGAACATGAAATTCCCGCCGAGGAATCGCCCATCAGTGAATTGCCTGGTGTAGAAGAAAGCGAGGATAAAGCTACATCTCCTTTACCTGAGCAGCCTGCAGAGAGTGAAGCCCAACCACCAACCGAGGCACCTGCACAATCTTAAACTTGTTAAATTTTCTTTAGTTTAATTAAATTAATTCAATAACAGACAAATAATTTAATTACATTCTGGTTCAAATAGACTACTTTTATTTCATAATTTAACGTATGCAAACCTTGAATAAAAGTTGTAATTAAAACATTACAAATTTTTAATGCTTTCATTATTTTTTTTTTAAACGTAAATAAAATTAATGCTAACAGTTAAAAAAACATCATTTCAAACTAAATTTAAAATATAAGTAAGTTAATTAAATATAATACATATTATAAACAATTTTCAGTTATCTATTTATTTTATGAATATAACTTATGTTGAGCAAACCTTGAACACAGATCGCAATTAAAATAAAAAATATATTGCGCAAATTCGAAAAGTAAATGTTTTCAAGAAGTCTCTTTACTTATATTATTAAAATAGTTTTTTTTTTGTCGTTTAATAAATACACCGTTTCGATTCGCTCCTATAAATATATCGATACATCAGTAAACCTCTTTTTATGTACAATCGTAACAACCTCAAGTAGCATTAAATGTTCATAAAATATTTGCTGGAAATGAATAGTAAAACGTAAAACCCAACGTCAATAAAGCAGTATTGTTATATGTATGTCTGTATGTACGTATTTATCGTGTTATTAGCAAAAATATATCGCAACGTAAATCGGTAGCGAAACGATGCAATTTGTTATTTTCATATTCGCTCGGATTACGTAATCGCCCGCATTCTGGACCTATCACAACGATTTTATTTGCGAAACGAAAAAATTCTATTTGTTTTTCTGTTTTGTGCGATTTCAGAACTAATCGCATTTGGTTTCATTTTTAATTGACATTACCTAATTGCGTTTATAACGCTTTAGAGAAAAGCCAATGTTAGCGCAATGAAAGTTACATCGAGGCCGTTTGTTCTATGATTAATATTGGAGAAACAATAACTGCTAATGTTATCATCGTTTGGAGATTACTTCGTGTTGAAATGAAGACACATATTACTTATTATTGCTGTATACTCATACAGATTTTTATATCTTATGAGCGAGGGAAATGCGAAGAACGAAATGAATGTGCGTTGAGGTTACAGAGTTGTTTATAAAAAGTGTCCTTTAAAGATTTCAAGGTGACCGCCTTAGATGACAATTGATATATTTATGTAACCTTTACGTGCCGGATCGATCTACTGCTCAATGATCGATGATTGCTATATTATAGGAAACAGATTGTTGTAGAAGAAAATTACCAATTTGAAATATGATCGCCGTTTAACTATAAATCATTCAGCCCCAATTTAAACTGAATTAATTTATATTTATGAAAAATAAATACTGTTTGAATACATTTCATGATAAGGTAACCAATTATGCGGGTATTATTATTCAGAAACCTTCAGCATTATGTTTATTGCAAATTAAATACATTTTCCGTATCAAATATAATGCGGAAATTCAATTTTCATATCTACGTCGTATGAATTAAACTTGTAAGTACTCATAGGTTGCAGTTTTGACGTAGGAAGTAAATGTGAAGGATGTAGAGTATGCAATTAAAATGCAATGAAACTTGTCCACGTGGATGGATGGATGGATCACAACAAATAGAGCAGAATGTTTGTTTCATATAAAACACTTGAATTATGCAACACACTTCATAAAAACCAGAAGCATTTACATAACAACATTATGTACAACGGCGGCGATTTGCTTTAATAGATGATGTTAGTGGTGGTATAGGAAATGGAAGACGTAAATTAATACTTCGTAAAATATACATGATTTGCTTATAAATTTATTTAATTATTTATACATTTCAGTATGCGCGCGCCATCAACTTTTACGGAAGAACAGTTTTTGCGGAAAATTTGCATACGCACTTTACAAAAACTGCCACGTTCCATCAAGGTAAACTGCATGTAAAATTGTCTGGGCAATTCAATATTTTATAGATTTAAACAATTCTATATGCGATTCAATCAAAATAGAATTTACTGATAAAAGTTATAATTTTCACAACGTGGAAAAATTTAATGAATGCGAAACAAACGCACATTACTGTTATAAAAACTCAATTGTTCTAAACACAAAAATATATATTTTTTTATTGATACTCAGGCATGAACAATAGTTGATATTTTAAGTATTATTGGTAAAAAAAGAACAATAAAAGCGTTGATAACATTTTTTATTTTCTGTTTAATGATTAATTATATAAATGATATTAATGATGATCTATTAAGATCATCAACAAATCTATAGATTCAAAAAGACAGTGAATTTCAATTTAAATTAGTAGTCGCGACAAATAGAATTGAGCGCATGATTTGACTGCAGACATCGTGCAAAAATTAATGTTAATTTCATGTTACCACACACATGTCTATTTTTGGATTGCATACTGATTTAATGCAAAATAGTTTTTACAATGCACGGCTTTTTCTAAAAAGAAAGTCAATTGAAACGCATAGGAAGTACTTTTGATTATTGAATTATATAATTGAAGGCATGAAACGTGAGAACATCGATTAGAATTCAATCTATGTATCATCATGCACTTTTGCATTTCTATATCGCAATACTACTACTACAAATACAAATGTATTTAATTGATAATTTGATGTTACGTTATTAGAATTATACATTTTATGGTCAGGATTTCGCATCCTTTTAGTAAATTCTGAAGAAGTTCATCATGGATATCAATTCAAATATTCACATAAAAATCTGTTCCAAATCTAAGAACACAGTATAACAATATGATATATACTTTTAAATTTGCTAATAAAAAATAAAATCGTTTTAATGAATCAACACGATTAATATTTTGACTAATACAAGAGAAAATTTTAACTGTCAAGAAAGAAATTCGTCAATTTTGAGTATCTGAAATTCTGAGAATATTTGCTTTTATAGTTAGTGTTAGTGCCTAAATTGACAATAAGACTTGTTTGCGTGTATGTGTTCTTGAATTTTTAATTTTTCTCATAATTAAGCCCAGAACTAGAGCATTTACCTGTTTTTCTTTTTATTTTTTTGTAGATAGATTGCTTTGTAAATAATAAAAAATATATATATATGAAAGTGGCTGTAATTGGAGAGCGATGTGCGAAAATGTCTTCTGCCTGAGTTATGTTGAATTGGTTTAAAGAATATGTGGTAATACTAATATTACAAATAGAATGATTGTCCAAATCTGTTGACATTAAAAAGGAAACGTCCATGGATAGAAGCCAATCACAATTAAGAAAAGATGAAGGACATCGTTCGTGAAGAAATTGAATAAATGAGACAATAAAATGTTATAAAAAAAAGTATATTTGAAATAATGGGCAACAGTCTATTGTATATGAGAAGATATTCTATGTATAATTGTAAACATACGAATCAATTAGTAGAATTCATAAGGACTTTTTGGGATAGTAAAAAAATGAAGATATACTAATAAAACACTGAATTTGCCAATCGTTATAAATATGAAGGTAACGCTTCTTTTATGACAAAACAAATTTGATATTTTGACTCAATATTTACTACTTTGATAAAAATTACTAATATTGAATAAATGTCTTAATTATATTGGCTTATTATGATAATTATAAATAAATAAAGTAGATATAAATTATAGGTTATGCATTTAATTACTTATAAACAAATAATATACAATTATAAACAATTTAAATAGTTGTATAGTCAAGAAAGTTAACCTAATTTCTTATGATGACCAGCATCTAACGAGAAGAAAAATAAACACGTTACATTTATCACATATATAAAATACTTAATATACACAAACGGACGTTTCGAAGTGACTGAAACGCGTCACGATCCAGCGTTTAATTCAATTAAGATACTTATACTAAACACAGCCAGTATGAATTAGTTTTCACAATACATAATAATAACAATAATCATAAAACGAGAGGAAAAAAAGTCATCATTAGCGTTCTTCTTAATTTGCACGAGTACACTAAAAAGTACGCAAATGAAGAGCGAACGCACGTCTCGTCTAATCAGACACGTTTCGCAGCATAAATGAATGAATGGAATAATCGATGGTACCGGTTCTGGACGGAAATCCGGAAAGCTAAATATTAGCTTTCAGATGCGATTCTGAAACAGACAAAGATAATATTTAGATAAATAAATGGTAGACAAACAAACGTTGCAAATTGAAACGGGAATTTGGAACATTTTGAACATTCACACAGACCGTGCGTTTTGTTGTCTAGCCAAAAATTTTCCCCGCTTTAAACTTATTGATCTTGGCTAATGCATTCTTTTAAATAAAACAAAAGATCAAATTTACTCAACTTAATTTGTTTACGTGGTTAATTATTGAAATTCTTTTCTGAGACCAGTTTTATTTCATTTTTTTTTTTCGTTTCGCGAACAAATTTTTCGGTTCAAATTTGCGAAGTTGTCACATCCATAAACTAATTTGCATTTCGTAAAACTCTAGACACAATCTACGACATAGTGTCGTTCAATGAGCGTATTATCACATCTGATTTCCATGTTGCCATGGAGATTTTAGAGTGATATGCCAAAAGGCGGCTGCGTCTAAGTGGTTCGGTCTTTCGTTACGCAACGAACGGTAATGGCATTTAATTGTATCGATTAATTAGCGGTCAACTATCGATCGGAGCTGTAGTGTGCTGTGGCTGCATTCCGTTCCATCTTCAAACAAGTCACGTGAATCGGATCTCAAATAAATTTATCGCAAAAATCAATCGATAAATAATCCGACGGCGAATTACGTAATGCGGCTGTTTCAAAATTACAAAGTCCATCAATTAAAATACTATACGACCGTGTATCTATCATTAAATCCCGTGCTTATGACTGTACAGAAATTCCATCCAACAAAAGAATAATCTACATAATTCGTTCAACAAAAAATATATGCTTTTCTTAAATAATACATCAACTTTATTATTTTATTCGACTCTCTTGTTATTCAGACATACATTGATACGTCTATTTCACTCATTGTTTATTTTTTATCGCTTGGAATCACAAGGAAGCAATTATAATTTGCTTTATTATACTCTACAGTTATTTGATGATCGTAGTAGTAGTACGTTTTTTTCGCAACTTTGCACCAACGCAAAACTAGATCTATTTTTCTATTCAAATTTGAGTTGACCAAATACTCTTATACCTGTAATTAATTGACCTTAAACATCTGGCAATTTTATAATATTTCTACATTTCTACTTTATTTTATAATACACATGTTATTTAATTTTCCATTCAGAAAATTTATAGTTTTTTCTGTATTTTTTTCCAATATTCAAAAATATATTTAAAATCAAATGATTACTAATAATAACAGTACTGTGACTTCAGCTTTCGTTCTTATTATAGCATGAATTCTAATAAAGTATTCCAAATGTGGTAGTGCCAATTTGGAAATACCTTCTTTTTTTTTGGCGACGTGACCGATGTCACATAGTGCGGAAATCATGATGGCAATCCCGTTGCAATAAACTAAACACATACATTTCTTCATTAGTTTAGTATATACTGTTTTAACTGTATACGCAAAACACATTTATTTACATGCGACACTGAAACCGTTTTACGCCTTTTCTAATTACCAGCGATAATTGTATAACTCAATAATAGACGTTTGTTGTTTGATGTAAATCAGTTCGACTCGTGTCAAACAATGGAAATTTCCTAAAAGAAAAAAACCCTCAGTATCAGCAACACTATCAATACTTTATTATATTATCTAAGTCTAATTTTTCGTGAATGAAAAAAAAAAACAAATCTTCATCTGCAATTTAGATTGTATAGATCATCTATTATGTAATCGATAAAAACAATATATATTACTTCATCCGTAGCAATAATCACATTAAAATAATTATGAATATTAATCGTAGCGCTGTGTTAATTAGAAAATTAATATTCTTTCGCTTGTGGTAACTGAATCTATTTATAAATAGGTTACCAACCACAATTTGACTATTAAATTATTATTGACTTAAGATAACTTTTCTTAATAGAAAATTTTTAATTATTAAAATCTATAAACATTTTAATTTTTATTGTACGAGTTGAAAAACTGTATCAGCAGATAATAACAAATTTAAATATCTCACAAATTCGTAGCAAAACCTAATTTTTTAGTCAATATTTTGCAAAACTGATATTTTTTTTTAAATTTATGTAATGAGTAAATTAGCTTTTAGTTTCTTAGACAGTTAAATATTTTATATTTTAACAAAAAAAAAAACTAATTAAATTTGTATTGTTCTAAAATTAACCTATTTTCATATGTATATTATAGTTTGCGTAGTTTTTCATTTAAAATCTATCTAAAAATCTGGGTTAAAAGTATAATGAAATCCTTGTCTAATCTAATTTTAATGCAGAATATAAGTTAGATATGTTAAAAATAGTTGCAATAAAGTATTTCATCTAGTATGAGAAAATCATGGATTGGATAGTTCTTTAAATACTGCACCTGCTAATAATATAGACTGGGATGCGCTGGCATTATTCCACAATAATAGTATGTTTCTTCTGAGAAAAATTCACTCATTTGGAATAAATCTATTCAAAATAGCATTGAAAAATAATGTATATAGACAAACAAACAATCTTATGGATTCTTGGAAGAAAAACAGAAATACTTGTATCGTACAACCAAGTAAACATATAATCCCTCTGAATAAAGAAGTAAACTGAATACAGTTATCGCTTCTAACTCAGGTATAAACTAAGAAAAGAAGTTTTTTTTACTTGAATCTATGTACCTTGTTACAGTTGCGATTTGTTGCTCGTACAACCATTGTTCACAGAGGTGATGCTATTCGATCTAGATCTGTATAATTGGAACAGTTCGGTGACAGATAACCTGTGAACACTGAGACGCGGCGCCGAGGTGGCCCCGTTATTTTCGTTGTTGCTCTTCCTCGGTTTCGTCATCTCCTTAACTTTCTTCAGCTGTTCCAGGGCCTCCTCGTAGCTAGGAAGGCCCGAAGCTATCGTATAACTAGGTAACGTGTCCAAATCTGGATGAAAGCCTCCTTCCATTTCGGCTGCTTGCCGAGCCTCGATAACTGCAACAGAATTATAACAACGTCAATCAATAACCATGTGATTCTCGTTAAAAATTGTTTTCTTTCGTATTTCTTTTTGTTGTTGTCGTTTTTTTCCAACGCTTCGCAAGGGCACTTTGTACAAATACAAATACGCACTGCAATTATTTACAAAACGTCGTTAAAGCATTCCTCGCACGAAAATAATTTAAAAAAAACAACAAAAACAAGTATTGCATATCGCTTCAAAATTTCTGGAAATTATTGAATTCGTATCACGCGCTTCGCATTTTAATTTAAAGTTATTTAAAAAAAAAACTAATCAACTAGAGAGACGCAGATACATAAATTACATCGAAACCTGAAATGTTAATACATATCATCACGAATTCAAACATAATCGAATAACTTGTTATTTCATATCTATAAACTGTTCAATTTAACAACAACTATCACGATGAGATTTAATGAGCGTGAACAATTAGTTGATTTATTTTGTTAGCTTATTTTGTTTGTATTCACTGAAAATCGAAAATACCTGATGGTGATGATGATAATCATTGTTTCCGGTGAAATGCATGTCGACAATAATTCGATCAGTAATTTATACGGATTGTTCGAACAATGAACAAATCGTGTGCAGCATTTAAAGGCGTCCACTGAAAGGTTAACAAACAGCGTCGAAGGTTCCACCAAGAATAGCAAGAAAATGCGGACTACAAATGGACCCTTCGGGACATGAAACCAGATGTTTTTATTTTGTTGCTTGTCTGCGTACACCTGTCATTCCTGTTTAAACTGCACGAGTCACTCAGTGCAATCCGCAAACTTCAATTAACAAAGAAGAAGAAAACCTTGACTGCAATTATAACATGCTGTACGTATTTATGAAAAGTAATGCAGATAAATCTCAACTTTGTAGCTAAAAATAACAATAACTTCGTCTAGACCACAAATTTATCCCAAGCACAACCACTATTTGATCATTTCACTTTTAACTCAATTTAACCAAATTTAATTATATTATTATTCATTTTCAAAAAAATATACGGAATTCTTATCTTCATTTATGTTTTGTGAAACATATATTTTTGTTATCAATTTTTTTTGCAAACTTGAATCATCGTTTTTAATATTATTCTAGAACAACTTGTTAATGATTGTTAAGTATTCGGAATCTATTAATTATGAAGGTTGCTATAATTATTGTATTTATTGACATCGAAAGTACACACACATGTTTTAAAATAAATATCATTTCTTTGCAAATTAGGTGTAATTAATGAAAATAACGTTCTCTTTTTCTACGATTTACATTTAAAAAAAAAATACAAAATTACTTCACATTTTGTAATTTTTTTTTGAGTATTTTTGAGAAGTAATAGTAATGTTTTTCAAATTAATATTTAAAAATTTGATTTTTGACGTTTAGACATCAAAAATACATAAATCAAATTTATGTAAGGACTTTTTAAGTTGAAATAATCAATACAATAAATATTACAATATGATATTGTCACCAGTTTTGAGCATAATTTATTAGTTTATTTATGGTGAAAGATACATTGAAAGTATACTTGTTTCAAAATAAATTTAATTAAAAAAGTAGTTAGATATTTTCAAATTGCAAATTGTTTATATTTAAGTAAATTACTGACATTTGAACAATCGTTTAATAAACTAATAACCAGTTGTCGACTATTTTTGAGGTGAATATTGATGATAGAATTAATTCTTAGTGAACACTAAGTAATTAAGTTAATTTATCTCTATGAATTACATTGACACAATCATTTTCTATGTCAGTTTAACATGGTTTGATGTAACTATGAGTATTACTTTTTGGCAAATACTAACCGCTTCGTTTCCATTGTTGAAATTTATGGTAAAGTAGACAAGAGCACATGCAGCAGACACAGCTAAGGACCATGAGGGTTAGAACGATGCCAACCCACACGTCCGCCAAAAATTGTTCATATTCTGGATCGGTTCCTTGTGCGACCTCCCTGAATTCCGTGGCGATGAACAGGGAGAAGTTGGTAGGCGATGTTAAATTTCCCAGGCCCATTTCCGTTGGCAAATCGTCGAAAAGCACCCGCGATCGCACACAAAATAAAAATAACAAAACACCCTCACATCAAACGTAAGAAGAAAAAAAAACCAACAGACGAACGTTGTACAGATCCGATTCGGACGCTTCCTTCCACTTCTCAAGAATGCCGTGCGTAAATTTTCACGAGACTGTAGCTGTTGAATCCTCCTTGCAGACTGAACTTGACCACGGAGGCTACGAAGAATGACCGCAGCTCACGCCGGTTTACCTTAGATAAGGTTACTTTCTCCACTATTCATTGAAATCTCCCACCATCGATGTTTGCATTAGCATTTATTAGTTCTCCTATAGCCATTTGCGCATCGATGATCGGTTGCGGCGCTTTTGCCATGGCACGTCTCGCCGTGAATCCCGTTGATTCTTTTTCACGGAACCGACCAAGTCTTAAAAATATATTTTATCCCACTTTTCCTGGGTTTTCATCTACGTGCAATAAAAATAACTTCCATTCAACGCATTCTAGAAAATATACTTTATGAAACATAAGCGTACTCAAACCGCAATTTGGAAATAATTAACATTTACTTAATTACATTCTTTTGGTGGCACATCTACTCCGTCCTAATAATAGATTCAGTATTATTCCAAGTACGAATTATAATCATCTCTTTAAACGACACCAGATTTATTTAGTAATCATTAAATTTTTAATACCGAATTTTTGATAAAAATCATTTATCATTTTTTCTCATAATTTAAAAATTGTTGCACAATTAACAAATAATAATTCCTATTTAAAATTGCAAAGAAAAAATGCGTTACTGAGGTATACACCTGGTGAGAAACAATGTAAAAGTTATAAACTATCGTTTGAACGTTTACGGCTCTTTTCAAGGTTAGACAATATATTATTATAAAATACAATTCCATTATAAGAACAAGCATTATGCAATTAAAATATGCCAATTACTAAACCAGTATTTTATTGACCCAGTACGAAACGCACTCTCAGCTTTCTTGTCGATTTCATTAACAGAAAGAAATACAGAAAACTAGGTTTATACGCATTTGATTTTATTTAAAGCAATGTTTTCTAATAGTACGGTTTCGATTTCTTCAAATTATCATCTTGCACGATTCCAGATGTGCACGTTCATAAAATGCTTCTCATTTCCATTGTACATTAATAATTACGCTATTAATTTTATTTTTTTTGATAAATCCGTTTAATCTTCTCACAGAATTTTGTACACGTTTTATCACTTATTTCAATATAAAATATTGCAAATATTCACATATGAAAATCTTTTAGCAAATACATTTATTACTACAAACAGGGAAATCCTTGCACAAATCATAGTAGTATGTTTAATGCAAATAAATGAATTTCCCAAATAAAACAAAAATTACAATTCTTGGAAACTTATCGCATTTATCCATAAATAAAGTTGTCGACTAAAATGCCTGTTATTTGCACATGCCAGTATTCTTATCATAAAATTGCAAAAACAAAAAGTGTGTCCTAATAACTAGCCTCGATTTTAAAGCGAATGAATGTATTTAGTAATATATTTGGAGGCAATTGTTGTTCATTGTGCATTAAAAAAAATCAGTAATTCCGCAAGTCACTGGTGCGAATGATCGTTCTCAATATGATAAACGTAGCCAGAAGAGTTCGCAAGTCGCACATACCTTGACTGATGCGTTTTTTTCATTAGATGAAGGACGCAAATGAGTCATGACTCTATGGAAATTTCGTGTCAGGAAAAGTCCATCAACTTCCGTTACTTTAAGAGGAATCAATATTAAAATGTTAATGGGATTTAAGTAGAAAATCACGATCATATTTGTTTTTACATTGAAACAAGTCATATTATTACAATGTAGATTTTCAAAAAAAAAAATAATCTTATGTTATTTTAAAAATGCTTTTATCAGTTTATATTTCACAAATATCTTTTCACCTTAAAAAATAGATGATAATAAGTTTTCTATTACAATTAATGTAAATACGAACTGTGATAGATATGTTTCATTATTTGGTTAAAAACAATAACAATTATTTCTTAATCACCGATAATTTAGTATACGACTGTCGTATTGAAATTTTGAAATACAAAGTGAACTTTGTGAATTGATTGATTTTATATTAGACATTAGGTTAGATTATTTTAACCCGGAAGGACTATAAGAAGACATCTGTTTCTTTTTTAATTAATTAATTATTGTGACTCTGTTATGTAAATATATTATAATTTACAAAATGACAGGAAACTTAGATACGCTGAAAATCAATTCATAAAATATGTTAAAGTCCAAAATTACTGGACTTCTTATAATTAAATATATTCACACTAATAAGAAAAAAATTACGTACATTAATAAAAAAAAATCAATAATAAAGTATGGACCATGAATTTATTGAACTCTGCACTTTGAAACGCAATGAAAAAGTAATTAACATACATTTATTATTCAATTTGACCGGTCTTCAAAACTAATTTCGTGTCGTGCACGCCATATATGTGTATAAATATACACGTTCACGGTCAGCGAAATGTAATCGTTCAAAAGTGAATGCGTTACATTTCGCAAGCAACAAAAGAAGATAATCGTGGATATTAGTTAACGCGCGCAAAAATAATGGCTTTGTCTGGTAATTTGCCAATGATACATTACGCATGGTTTATCATTGTTTTTACTATCCCATTTTTATTATTCCTTAATGATAACGTAGATTGCAGCCGCTGTTGTTTTTCGTCCTGATAGGATAAAGCACGTACTAAATAAAATTAGCGTTTCAGAAAATATAAGAAGGTACATATATTTGTACCATGATGGTATAAATATATTGTATCAAAACAGATATTCGCAATTTAACCTACTTAAGTACTTAAACAAAAAAGTGAAATTATATGCGAGAACCTGAATTTGTAATGCATTCATGACCCTGTTTATATATATTTTTTGTAATTATTACAACTAGTTTACATTCACGAGATTACCAAACCTTATTATTATCTTGAGCAGCGCAAAATGGCTAATTTATACGCGCATTTGAAGTATGGAAAGTTTAACATTATCAATTTTTATCAATAATTCATTTCCAACCATTATTGTACACTTTTTTTTATGATAATGATAAAAAGCACAAAAATGCATTAAATATATCAATTATTGTAATTTTAATTAGAATAATCGTTCTATAATATAATAAGATGTGAAAGTGGTGAAACGAGATACAATAAGTTTCAAAAACGTACAAAACAGACAACAAAGAACAGAGTAAGATGTAATCTCTTTTCAGAACGAGTATTATCACTTAACAAACACAATAGTACTTTTCCATCGATGGATATTTCCTGCGTGATAGATTAATTTCTAAGAAGTCTGAGAACAATAACGGGGTTTACCTATGTTTTACAAGGTGCTAAATGATAATAGTCATATCAGTGAGTCGTTTTATTAATGTTTTCCTTAAGACTTAACAAAATAGTGTTATGCAGAAAGATTACAATTTTTAATTTATTTCAAACGAAACTAAACTTTATCGTTTTTTTTTTCCTATAAAAAAAAACTTATAATTCTTTAAAGAAATTTACATTCAGCATACAAAAACAAACAGCTTCATATTATAATCCGTTAATTATGCATTAGGTTGAACGACTCTTCGCTTCGGCTATTCACGGGTGAAATATAACTGCAGAGTACTAAATGCAATCTCTTTATTCTGCTCATTATGAACGAGGCTATTAATTGCAACAACAAATTGTAATGCAATTCGCGTTTCGTCCAGTATAAACGCAGGCGTCTTTGTTGTCATTCATTGAAATTGCGCATGGAGATCATGCATTCAAATGGATTTTGTGTGTATTGAGTGTTGTAACTGCTTCCTATTACGAATATTAGCATATTTGAAGATACCACAAAAGAAAATTGCTAACAACATGTTTGTGCTTTCTGTTGACTCTCATATAAAAAAAAACATATTTTTTTCCAACAAGCATCAACACTTCAATTATATAGGTTTTAAGTGCGATACGTATATTTTAGTAATTACTTTCGCGTGCATTTTAACCCGTACAAATATTTACATTTTGTCGTCAAGTTATTAAAAAATATATTAACTTTAAAAAAAAATCGTGAGTCACAAGTAAAAGAACATAAAACTATACTCATATATGGATTTACCTTGATTATTGAATGTATATAATACATGTACTAATTCTGAAAACATATTATTAAAGATTAACCAAGAATTATGGAAAATAATTGTTGTAATTATACAGTTAACAATTTTATACAAAATATTTAAATTTATAAAATAAACATCATTTAGTACTAATTTTAATATTTACAATTCAAGCTTAGATCGTCCGTGTTAACGATCACGTAACTACTGATATAATCTTAAAGGATAACGGGATGCTGCTTCAAAGCAAAATTCTGGAGAAATCTAGTACAACCATCTTAATGGTTTCTTTTATAATAGAACCACATTTCTCTAAAAAGATTTCCATTTTAAAAATATGTTATAAACAAATGAGTGGATTAGAGAGTTGTGTCAACTATCATTGATAGTAGTTACTGAAATAAAATGCTTTGTCATAATTTATTACTTCAACTTACACATTTGCTTTTAAAACGCTTGAATCATTATTACAATGATTCACGTTAGAAGTCTTCATTGTTTTCGTGTATCCTCCATCAAACACGAAAAGCCTCTTAATGATTGTATGTATACAAGGTGTTTAAACAAATGCATTTAGTATCGAGGTTATTGTCCTGGCATAATTACCTATATTGCTAATTATTTTAAACTCATTTTCATTTAGTATCAATTTACTTACATTTTCTGGTCTGATTGATGCAAACGTATATTAGAATTATATGTCTTATATACAACATATCTGCAACATCATCAAACTAATTTGGAAATCATCAAACCATACAGAAAGTTCTTCAATAATATCTCCGATGTTGGACAAGTTAACAACATTACTAGAATGATGAAAATGATTAAAAAAAATAGAGATTGTGTAGTTTCCTTTAATACGTGAATCAAGTGATAATATTGGTATAATATAAATAAAAACTCTATGTCTAAAGTAATTATTATCATTTATAAAAATAAAATGAAATAGAAATTTCAGATAGTACAAAATATGTAAATATTCCTAAAGTTAATAAATGTATATGAAAAGAATATAAGTATATTTCACAATATTTCTCAATGACGATGATTCGAATGTAGTTAATTAATATTAAAATAAGCGAATAATGACGCATGTAAATATTGACTCTCTAGATTTTACTCGAACAACTTATGGAGTGAAAAAAGTAACCTTTGATCCGTTGTCACCTAAATCCGAATGAAATATGTCAAGAAAATTGAAAGAAAAACAGGAACCTAGTAAGAACCTGCTTTCCAACTACGCCGTGGCCCTCAATGAGAAAAGTAAGTTGGAAATGGATAACGCCATGCTTAAGCTTGAGAACCAGGAAAAGTCGAGTAAAATTAACAAGTTGACGGCCGCTTTGGAAATATGCAAAACGAAACTGATACAAAACGACGTGTCCATGAATCAACTTAAGAACGCTCTAAAAACATTATCTGAAGATCGCCAGCAAGAAAAAGACAGTTACGAGAAACAAATCGAACTGTTGAACGGCAACGAATCGAGTATGCGGATCGAAGTGAACGCACTTAAAGAGGATTTAGGTACGTTCAAAGAGCATCTAAATAAAGCGGCGGATAATCTGGAAGCGTACAAAGTGAAAAGCAAAAACTACAAAGAGAAATTCAAGAGTGTAGTCGAAATTTTGAACAGCTTCGCGCAAAGCAGAGGTTCCCTGTGCGATAAAAGTTGCCAGACAACGCAGAAAACCCAGAAGAAAATCTCGTACACGCATGTCGAAGCCCAATTCGACCATCGCATCCTGTCCGAATTATTTTTTAGAGACAATCCACTCAACGAACCTTTAATTTAAATGTAAAAAAAAAAATAAACATTAAAATAAATAAATCACATATTAATTAATTTATTTAATATACAAGTATTATTTTTTTATTTTTTTACACCTATGTATAATATACAAGTCAACAAATTACAATTTTAATGCATTTTTATGTATTAGTAACACATACGGCTACAAGTCTTAAATTATATAATTATAGTACTAAAACATTTATGTATAACATATGGAAATTAGATAAAGACTACTGAGTTCATAAAAATAATAGATATTAAAATGTCTTTTACATTCACTCATCAATCAATCAATTAATCGCATTTCAAATGAGATCGATCCGTTTGCGTTTCAATTTTAATATGAATTATTTTTTTTTGTTACTCCTAAACTCACTAGTTCACTTGCATTACTAAAAACACATTTAAGCTTCCCTACAGTATAAATATTCGGTATAGATGACTTGGTTTGCTACGAAGATGAAATTGGACCAACGAGACGGTAGCAAAAAGAATCTCGACAACAATTTTGAAACTATATACATATGAGTTGGTCATCGGAAAGATCAGAAATATTCACATCAAATACTAACAGTGTTTCGTGTACGTACTAATTCAACAGTCTAATTCAGAAGTCTAAACACACGGAACTATTGATTATATAGCATATTCAAGAATATCAGCTTAAATTTTATGTAATTTGAGTAATACGACCTAAAGTTATTTTCTATTATTAGTAGTACATATTTTCTTGCATATTTATAAACTGCAATAAAGATCTTTATTTACTTTTTTTTAAGTTAATTCATATTATAACATCGCTGATATGTGGATAGTACGTTAACATTTCTTATATATTTTTCCAACAACGACAACAAATGCAGTGATTTAAAGGAATGTAATTTAGGCTAAAATAATACAACTTTGATGGTGGATCTCAGTTGTAACTTTTCGTAGGCCACGTAAGCCCAGATGTTTCCGACAAGTAAATTAATATAGGATTGAGCTTATGACATAAAGTAAAAAAAAAGGTGGGAAGTTACAACGCACAGTCTTAGAATCACTTTAAATAAATAATTACGTTTAAAATGATAATGGAAGGATACAAATTAGTACATGTTTGTTTAAAACCTAAGAAAACCAATAGCTGAATTCACGTAAGTAGAATCTAGATTTATTATAATATATGTAAAATGTATTATATAAATTATATTGCATAAAAACTATATTCACAGACGGATCCATAATCTCAGAATTATATGGGAGTTGCAAATCGAAAAATGATAGGGGAAAACAATTTGGCCATCCTTTCCGATTCCACTACCAAAATTACTGTTTTTTTTATAAATAATTTCATTTCATCTTAAATTATACGTTTCAAGATTTTTTTTCCATTGTCAAATATTCCTTCTACAGGAAGTGCAAAATCAATCGCCGATGGAAGGATAACGTTTCATAAATAACGATAAAATAATTAAAAACGAAGTCAAACGTTGCTATCGGGAACACCGGTAAAACTAATCGGTTGAGCGTTTGATACAAGGTTGGAATGCATGGAAGAGTTTGTTGGTTTTTGTGTACCTGTTGTTTCCGCAGCAGCCGCAGATCGCATCTCTTCAGCACTGGCCCTATTGTTGTTTCGGGAAAGAAAGAAGATAAATAAACCATAAAGTCAAATATACAATTGAATATCTTACACAAACACGAAATAAAAATAAATTCAATACGAGCATGCATAGAAAATAAATACGGGGCACAGATAAATGAACTATAAAAATGGGATCGTTTTACCACCGTTTGCTATCAAGGATTTATAATCTATTTCAGTCGCGACAATCTATTTACTTATTATCAAAACAAAATATAATTTACAGATTTAACGAGAAATATTGTAATCCGAGTAAAATACATCGTGCATTCGTATTAAGTCAAACGACGCAAGATAATAATTATAAAACTACGCAAAATCAAAAGATAAACCCATGCAATATATATTAATATACCGAACTGCAGGAAATGTACACTAAATAGGGTCATGCAAGTGCAAAATGCCTTTGATTACAGCTACGAGTCCTCGTGGAAGACGAGTGCATGTTTTGTGTATGTAAAATACTTGATATTGTTAGTACATTTATGTTGGGCGCCAAACGTCTGGGTCTTCCATTAACGTGGTGTGATGGTCGCTGGCTCCCATACCGGTGGGAGAAGTAGCCATCTGGGGCGAAGCCATCGCGGCCATATCTTCTCTTGACGCTCTAATTAATCGTGATAATTAAACGTGATATGAAAGGAGCCGCACAGTTTTAGTCACACATCAGTTACAGAATATTATTAGAAGCATTGTGTATCGTACGAGATAAAAGGAAACTTACTTTTTACCCAAGGACATCATGCCATATATTACGCCCGTGGCGAAAATGAATCCACCGCCCAATATACTGTTCAAATTTGCGCTTAATAAAATTGGCGGAATGGCCAGGCTAAAACGGAAACAGATTATTCATTTTATGTAACAAGTAATCAATAATAGAGCACATACCACACGTAAAACACAGCCTTGTTCCAGTATGGTCTTCTTTCCACAAAATCACTCAATCGCTGTACGTGGTCTATAAACATGCAACAGCACGGAGCTTCGCAACAAATGACTATAAACGCGGCAACAATTTGCCACATCCCACTGAGCAAACTATCGGTATCAACGGTTATAATTCCTAGACAATTGAAGAAACCAAGCAGTATCGCAACTGTAACAAATTTAAAAGAAAACAATATATAAATAAGAATTATTGGATCTGATTATTTCCTTCCTATTTGTTTCAATTATAATTAATCCATTTTTTTTTAAATGTAAAATAAAACTTTTAAAAAGTTATTTTATCATGTTTACAAGTTATAAGATTGTACTTTTAAATAATTTCGACATAATAAAATATAATTAGATCTAATTATATAGTTTTTGTAAAATATACTTTACAATAGTTATACATTATTTGAATATGTTTATTTTTATAATGCTGCAGATATGAACATTATCATGATAATTAGAAAAAACAACTAGCAATACTTTCAAGATTGTTTGTTTAAAGATTATAACATTTCAATGCTACTTAAAAATGTCTGCAATAAATTTAATTTATCTTACATATTTAAAAGTAAAATAAGAAGTGGATTAATTCAAAATCATTATAATCCTTGTATAATCAAATAATGGCAAGTCACATGAACATATTGATTTTCAGTGTTTTTGTTGTAAATGTGTTTATTTTTTTTGTTAATACCAGAAATGTGTGTATTCTACAATTATGAATTAGAAATAATAGTTAGTAGTAAATTGATACTTACAGACACTGCCTACTGTCCCAAGACCTCTTCCTGCATACCTCATCCACCATGGAACATCATCCTTGGCTACAGGATCTTGTCCTGGCCTGGCCATGATCTGGGCAATCCTTTCCGAAAACGACTATAGCATAGAATATGTTAATATTTATTAAGAATATCATGGTATAAGCAATAATATTTACCATTTTATAGAAGTTGTTTAATCAATGAATTGGCCACTTCACTTCACGAAATGATATCCCAACCAACTGACAGCTGTCCCGGCTGTCAGAGCATACCGATTACTCATGCCAACAAGACAATAGGAAATTTTTCCCAAATATAGAATTTATAGTAAAATCTCCAAAAACGTTCTATTTCTTATGTTAATAAATATAATTAATGTGCAAATTAATATTATAAAGTAAAGCTTTGAATTATAGCAATTATAAACTTAACACACAGCTATTGCCATCTACCTGAAGTATATTGAAGTACATTCATCTAACCTACAATATTTAATTATTAGATAACCTATACAAAGCTTAAATTTTCTTATTAATTAAACTGAAATTGTAAATAATTGTCCTCTAATATGACTATAATAGATTATGTAGGTGCGCTTTCCGATAATCCATATTTTGGTGCAGGCTTCGGTTTGTTTGGTCTTGGTGCAGGAGCAGCAATTTTAAGGAAAAGTCTTCAAGGGTCTATGATACTCTTCCGAAGACATTACATGATAACTCTGGAAGTACCATGCAGAGATAAATCTTATCAATGGCTGTTACACTGGATGACACAGAAAGGAGCAAGATCTACACAACATTTAAGTGTGGAAACTAGTTTTGAACAGAAAGACACAGGACACGTCAAAACAAAATATGATTTTATTCCAAGTATAGGTACACACTTCTTCAGGTAATAACAACAATAATTTTATTTACATGATTGAAAAGCTCCTGTTGCCTTAATTGATTCAAATACATCATATATATCATTGTCCCTGTGATATGCAGCATATTTCTCTTCTTTGAATTTTCTTCGAAAGTACATTGCTACACCAGCTACTGCACTTGCTATCATAGCTATTGTTAGGTTCCTCATGGATTGTGCCCAACAAAATCCTCTCATCACTTTGGGCTTAGGTATCTCTGAGCAATCCATAATAAGAGCTTATTTAAACTTCTTTGATTGATTTAATTTTCTGCTGTTATTTATATTTTATATTGATATTTCAAGTGTTATTTGTTACCATAGCTGCAGTTTTCAAAGTTATCTTGATTAATTTTATTCATATTTTTGTAGCTACAAAAACACATGGATCAGAGTGGAAAGAACAAGAGAACAACACACATTGGATTTGCATATGGGAGTTCCATGGGAAACTGTCCAATTAACTGCATTTGGAAGAGACAAATCTATATATTTTAATATATTAGAAGAAGGTATTTATATTTTTTACAATACAATACAAAACTATATATTAACTTACATTTAATCAGTCCTCATTTATGTAAATTTTTCATGATCTTCATATATGTTTTTGTTCAATTTGATTTCTTTTTAAGTTTAAACTTCTAGATATAAATTAATTTAGATAGTAAAGAGCATTCATAGGTCAATGTTGCATTTATAAAAAATATAAATATAATACAATATAAATCTACAGAAGTTTGTGCACATCTAGAATAATATATTTTTTTCTGATAATAGACAACCAAAGCGTCCTCCTTTAAATAATCAAGTTGTGCCATGCTTAAAGATGAATGCTGATTTTTATCGAGCCGTTGGATAACGTATCCATTCAAAGATTGCATAACAGTAGGCTCTATATGCTTTATTTGCTTGTCATTTAAACCAATAATCAGAAACCCTAAATCATTGACTGTCTCATTAGTCCATGTTTCAATGCTACTGTAGCGTATTAAATGCATACATAGTCTTAATAAAATCTACAATTAAATTAAAATTTATATTATGCAGACTTTAGATTGTTTAGTATGTTACCATTAGTTGTTGACGATCGCAAGCCCACAAGTTCCTAAATACGGTGGGCGATAATTCATCAATCATCTCTATGCTCAACGTCTCCAATATATAACTTGGAAATCCACAAATTAAACCATTTATGTTATTTATGAAGTCCGCAGTTAATATTTCATTTTGGTTGTAGTGATTTTGCAGTGAATATATTAGAATACTTGCTTTTCTCTTCGACATGTGTTTCATGCAACCTAGAATTACTTATTAAATTTATCACATTTCCATTATAAGTTAAACCTACCAAAATAATTCAGAATTTTCAAATCTGTAACATTGATATTATATAAATCGTTTTCTGGTATATCAAGTATTAAATCTCCGACACGTTCTAAATCATCTTTTCTAAATGTCCCCACAGATGTTCCGTTCTTATATATTTCCCATATGATACTTTTCTTCTGTAAAGGCAAACTGACTTGATCCAAATGATCTAAAGCCTGTAGTATCTTTCTAAGTGACATGCTACGCAATTCATCCACCGTGCAATCAATTATAGCATCAATTACACCTATTTCTTGTTTTCTGTAATGTTTTTTATGTGATTTAGACGTTGTCACCGTTCCTATACCAAGTTTTTTGAAGATCTCTCGCATCATTTGCTGATTGTTTAGTATATCGTTCCATTTCAATTGATTCAATGCTTCCAAAGTTGTATTTGGAAATGTTCTATTTGCATGTGTCAATGAATTAACATTGTTTGAGATTCTATCAATTAGCACCTTATCATATGATGATACATCCTCTATTTCATGTTTACCCTTTTCAAGCGCTGTTGGAGTCACTACATTTATTTGTAATGCAATTAAAAACATACAATATTTAAAAATTTGGATTGACATTTCTGTAATAACTAAACTGACATTAATTAAAATATAATATTTTTTATATAATAATTTAAACGTAAGATGGTAATAATTGAAAATGTGTTAGCTAGACAAATGGCATTGAAAGCCCACGAAGGAAAGACGATTATGTACTCAGCGATTGGAAGTGAATGGAGGCCATTGGGGCATCCTAGAAAACGAAGACCAATTAATTCCGTAGTGTTAGATTCTGGTATTAGTGGACGCATTCTTCAGGATTGCAGAGATTTTATTTCGAATCCGTCGTGGTACACAGATAGAGGCATTCCTTATAGAAGAGGTAAATTATATCTAGTGAAAATATGACCAGTGCTAAAGCTGCTGATTTCAGGTTATCTTCTGCATGGTCCTCCGGGTTGTGGAAAATCATCTTTTATAACGGCATTAGCGGGAGAATTGGAATTTGGCATTTGCGTTCTTAATTTATCCGAAAGGGGTTTATCAGACGATAGGTTAAATCATCTATTGAGCGTGGCTCCGCAACAAGCAATAATACTTTTGGAAGATATAGACGCTGCATTTTTATCGCGAGAAGACACGAAGCAACAAAAATCAGCGTTCGAGGGTTTGAATCGTGTTACCTTCAGTGGTCTTTTAAATTGTTTAGATGGCGTTGCAAGTACCGAAGCAAGAATCGTATTTATGACGACCAATTATTTGGATAGGTATGATTTACTTCATTTTCTTTTGTGTGCAGATTCTACATTGATATTTTTGTATGGTTACGTCACAGATTGGATCCAGCTTTGATTCGTCCTGGAAGAGTGGATCTGAAGGAACACATTGGTTGGTGTTCGCAAGAGCAATTGGAACAAATGTTCTTAAGGTTTTATAAAACTGAAAATTCTGGTATAAATGCTGCGAGTTTCGCTGAAAAAGTGGTATCTTTCAACAAACCTGTCAGTCCAGCACAAGTGCAAGGATATTTTATGTTCCATAAACGGGCTTCCGAAGCGGAAGTTGTCGAAAACGTCAAAATGCTCTGGGAATTATAAAATGAATAAACAACACTGTGATTTTTTATTTATCAAATAAGTTTTAAACATTGCAACCAAAATCTGTTATTATTTCTTCTGCTTTTTACCTCTCCCTCTTGATTTTTTTGGTTTATATGGACCCAACTTTCGACGAACCATTACACCTCTCCACCAAGCTTGAATTATAATTGCATTGGCATTGTATATAGCTTTTTCTTCGGCTTCCAAACGTTTTTCTTCCTTAAATACTTGATACTTCTTCATCTCCATATCGCGTTGATTGTACTAAAATACTTAAATTAACATCGTTTTCTTAAACTTACATTAACATATTTACCAAGTCAGTCATTTCGACAATTCTAGATCGTATAGACAATTTATCATTTTCAATCGACGCAATTTTATCATTCATAGCTTTCAGTTCATTTTCATACTTTTCTGACCAAAATTTCACTTTATCTTCAATGCCCTGTTTAAAAATACATTAATTAACATAAGTACAATACAAATAGATTTTCTTACTGTGATAACTTGAGTCAGATATATTAATATTTCCAAATTCACACGCAACTCGTTTTCTATGTTATCATTATCTTTTTGAAGTGATTCCCGTAACTTATCTTCCTGTATTTTAATTTTCATTCGCGCTTGTTCCATCTGAGAACTTTGCCACTTCCAAATATAGTTTTCTTTGATTTTAAATTCCATGATTAGATTCTGCAATAATAAAAACAATACACAAACATATTAAATTAATGTAATCCACTTACCTCATACTCGTCCTTTAGGTTTCCCAAATATTCTTCCTTTTCTTTATTTTCAATGTACCATTCATCGTCTGAATTTCTCATTTGTTTTTTCAAATCCGCTAATGTCAGCACAGAAGATTTAACATTCTGTAATAAATTGTTATCCTCTTTGTTCTGTTTATTTTCCTTAACAATAATTTGCTTGATGCCATTAAAAGTTTGTTTTTCGCTGATTTCCTGTACCGTTTCAATGAGTATGTCTTCTATGTATGCTAATTCTTCAAGAAATTTATCGCAGTTATAGATATTCCCAAACGCACTTACGCTTTTATTGGTGTTAATACTTTTTAATATACTTAATTCTTCTATAGTATTACTTAAAATGGATACTGATAATTGTTCTACAAACTTATTGCTCGTGGATAAACCGCCTTCGACGTCCATTGTAAATCTTATTGTTTGATCAATATATTTGGGAAACAAACATTTCATTTGAATATGACTTCTCATTGTATTATTTAAAAAAAAAACTACAGTTTGGATAATTATATCTTAAATCCCAAATTTGTCAGATTTAATCATATTTAGCACGATTAAATACCATGCAAGTTCGAAGTTCAAAAATCAATTAAATATAAATATTTAGAATAGATAAAGAAATTGGATAATTGCAATGAGGAACCATCTAAATTTATTAGGTTTTTATTAATGACTTGATGACTTCAGAACTTATAAGGAAAAAGTATGCTAAAAGTAGTAATGCTCTCCCAAGAAGGAAGTAGTAAATTTTAAAACAGGAAAATATGTTGATAAAAGAATTAATTTGAAATTTACAATAAGTTTATTAATTTAAAATAAAGATCCAAGAATATTTTGTTTCTCCCAGATTTTGGTTGTTACTTCAACGATGTCAGCAAGACCAATTTCCATGCAATCCTTGATTCCATCCTTGAAAACACCATTCACAATTGATGACAGAATGTTGAACAACCAATCGACCAAAACGTTGCCGTGCCATTTCACGTTGATGTGGCTGTGCTTCTTAATTTCATAGGTCTGCAACTTAATGAATTTGTTGTTTGCAACGACCAGGAAACTGCAAACCACTTCGATATTATCAACTTGACCGTCGACGGTGCCGGATGGTCCCAAGTTCATAATTTTAGCGGAATAATCATAATTGTACTAGAAATGTATTTTTCATTAATTACTACATTAATTTCTGTTTCGTATAAACAAATCTTACCAAGAAGGTGTCAAACTTCAATGGAACTATTAATTCGTAAATGCCCTCATCTAATTCATGGAAAGTAACGTCTCCATTCCTTTTGAACATCGACGTACCTTGAAGCCATCCTTTAGTCAAATCCAATTCTCCATGATAAGTTATAATGATGGGTTTCTGCAGATAATACATAAATTTATAATTAAACAACTAGTATAAGATGCTTATACTTACATAACTGAAGGATTCGTGAATATCGGGTAATTTGATCGGATCGTAACCCTTAATCATCTCCTTGTAAATTTCCTTAATAAGTTCATCAACGTATTGATTAATTTCATCGCTTGTTTCAAATTTACTAATTGGAAAACAAATATAATTAAAATACATGCATACAAATTGTATACTATACTACTTACTCATTATATTTGGCTGCTTCGTTGATTCCTTGAATATTATTTTCCAATTGGAAACCCAATTTTGGAGCATACTCTTCGGAAGCAAAAGCTCCGAGGATTATGCAACTAAATACAATCAATTTCATTCTTATATTTCAAGCTTACGAATAACAATTTCATTTAAGCGCACTGTGTTTTTATACTGTAATCTACTTGGTATCGTTTTTGATAATGTTTATATCTAGGAGTGCATTGATTTCTATTTTTAAATTGCACAACTAAACAAATCCAAATAACGTGTTAGAGACATTTTTCAAACTTATTATCTATTATTTTTTTAATTACGCTAGGGATTTAACTACTGAATTATAGATATCATCTATTCATTAAATAAAATAACCGGTATTAGAAGTGTTTGATTAATTGATACCATAGCAATTTGTTCAATACTAAATCTAATCATGTGTGTTGTGCATTTACTCTATTACATTTAGACTTATTTTATTCATAATCTAATATGTTAAAGAAATATTTGATTGCTCTGTATCAATTATACAACTAATTCAAGTGGATTAAACTTAAATAATTCTGTCTATTTTTCTCACGAAAGAATGAAAGAAATTAAATCATTGAGTAAAACAATCAATGTTTTTATTAAAATCTCATTATTTATCTATAATTATATATAATTAAGATCAATCAATTAACGTAATGATTCTTTATACGTTATTTGATAAAAAAAAAACATATTTTTGTCTTAATTTATTATCTAGACTACTATACAAAGTTTTAATACTAATAACTACAATCGCATTTATCTGTTATCACCTTTTAAGTTGTTTTGATTGTATTAAAAATTAGTGATATTTTGATAAATATTACTTGAAGCAAACATTCACTGCTTTCTTTCAGTTGCATCAAAAGTTACAAATTATTTACAATATTATTTTATATTAAATATACGAATATTCAAGTTCGGTTAATAATTTATATGAATTTGAATAAATTCTTTGAAATTCAAGAAACATGATGTATTATGTATTATTAATACCGGAAATAATTTGGTCTTTCATGTATATCCACATATATCATACATTCCTCGTAGTTCTACAGGAAATACACGGAATGCATTCAGGATATTTAAATTATCTATAGTATAGATTCTATACGTTTTATAAGAAAAATAAAAATTATAAATTTTTCTAATAATTTTTTAGTTGTGAAAATTTAATCAATTTGTATACAAAACTGTTAAGAATTTTTATTGGACAACTGATGTGCCCTCTTGCGACCAAATGCAAGAATTAGTTGCTCTTTAATTATTAATTGTATTTGAATGTAAGTAAAAAATATATATTAGTGTTCACGATGTTCACAAGAAAAGATCAATTGCAAAATAAAGGTGGTCCAGAAGAACGTCGGAGCTATTTAAAGAAGTTAAAAGAGGAATTTGAGGTCTCTAAATCTTATGGTAACAGTTTTCTAACCTAACAATACTCCAAAAACTAATATTTTCTTATTTTAGAATCGAAGAAACAAATCTTAGCGAATCTATCCAACTTTGCTTATGACCCAATCAATTATGAGTTTCTCAAGGAAATCCAAATCATTGATTTATTTCTAGCACAGCTTAGTGAGAATTCCGAGGAGTTAATTCAATACTCAATTGCTGGTTTATGCAATATTTGCATAGGTAATTTAGTTTTAATTGCACATATATGTTTGTAATTTAATTGATGTCTTCAGATCCTGAAAATCGCGAGTACATAATTATATCGAATGGTGTTCATTTGATATCTGAGATTCTTGCACATAGGAATGAAGAGATTGCAGTGAATGCATTAACAACACTGATTTACTTGTTCACACCAGAAAATAATCATCTATTAACAAAGCCAGATTTGATCAACAAAGTGCTTCGTTACCAGCACCATAGGAACATAAGATTAAAGAATCTAGCTAACATTTTTATTGAAGATTTTTGTACATCTCAGCAAGTTGCTTTGGCCAGTTCAACGGAGTATATTCCTTTGCCGAAATAATAATGAGATTGTTTAGTTTCTTGAGAAGTTTAAAAGTTGGTGATAAGGTGGCTGTTGTAAGGAAGATAACTGGAGCAGATGTTGAGGCTTTCACGAGACTTAGTGGTGATTCGAATCCGATTCATTCTACTAGTAAGAACGAGAGGGCGGTAGTGCATGGCGCTCTTCTTAATGGTCTCGTTTCTGGGGTAATTGGGACGCGGCTTCCTGGTGCAGGAACTCTGGTTCTGTCGCAAACACTTAATTTTCCCAACAAATGCTACGCCGACGAGGAGGTCACCGTGAGCGTAGAAATCTCCGAATTGAGGAAGATTATTACCGTTAAGTTCCTCTGCACGGTGGATGAATGTCGGAAGGTCGTTTTGCATGGAGACGCAAAGTTAATGTTGAAAAAGTAAAATTGTTTCTAGCAGTTCTTAGAAGTAGTCGTAATTCGAATTATATGTATATAATGTAGTAACTGGTAATTCAGTAAAACAAATAACAACAACAACAAAAAAACAAGATATTTTCCTTTCGAGAAGCTTATGCTTCGCCGGAACTACGTATTGCGTTAGAGCGCATATTAATCAGTATTTAAACAGTCATAGCTAATTATAATAGGGACTTTTTTAATTGAATTTTACCAAGGGGATTTAGAAAGGTTAGCACATAATTCGTAATGGAGTGAGAGAGATAGGAGGCGTGTATCCCGTTGAATTTCTGCAACGTTCAGTGATTCCGTGAACAAATCCACTAGGAGAGAAACATAATAGCTCTACGTCCATCTGAGGCCATATAAAGAAATCTAATCTGGCTCTTTGTGATTATAGTCAAGTCAGACACCTGACGCCTCTATAACCAAGTGTTACATGAATACTAAAGAACTGGCTTGTTCGTATCTACTCTCCTCTGACCTTGGTGGTGCCAAACCAAAGGCACCAACACCAGCAGCTTGGTTACATAATACACCCCCTCTCATCCTCCACCCGGCCGCCGCGGTCGTGTATAAAAAACCAAATTCTTAATGATTTCCTGCTGCAACTAGAAATACCACTACTACATTACGAACAACAGATTGAATTAAAAGCGCAACACACGTATCCTCCAAATATTCTAATTTATTTATTTGTTTTGTATTTTATTTCCTATATACGTTATGGTTTTACATTAATGGGCACTTGTACGGAACGTTATCCTTGCAGCAGAAATCTCGGCCAGCGGACATGTTACTGTTGATCCAAGTGGCATCGTAGTTTTTGGTGAAGAGTAAAGCTTTCTCTTTTCTCACATCTCGATCGACCGTTGCACAAATTATGTCGGCACTTTTGGGCAAATGTTTAATCATCTAAAAATGAAAGAAGTACAATTCATCCTCAACGCTACTAACTCTTAGAACCACACGCATTAAGCACTTTGAAATGTCAAGTACGTTCGCCTCTAATAGAATCATAAATCAATAAAAGTTTATGCAGATCAGTTGTATCTCGTAACTGCATAATATCACTTAAAATTAAGCATTAAAACTGCAGTAATCCTTTAAAATAAAATATAAATCCTAATTGAATACTTTTACTGCCAATCAAATAACATGTTTTATATTATTTGTGTCTGCTGATGTGACAAATTTCTATGCCTGTATGCACTCGAAGCATATTACCGTTATTAAAACTACATGTTTTTTTTTATAGTTTTTTTAGCGGATGCATCGTGGGAGATATCAAAACTCGGTCGGATTTATCTTTGTAGTTAATTCGGATCAAATATTTAAATTAAACGACATTTCGGCTCTCACCGTATCAAGATATAATTAAAAACAAGTTAACCGGAAACAATTTGAATAAAAAGAAATTCTGACCGAAATGTATAATGCACTAATTACTTGATATATCCAAATTAATGTAGTTAATAAAACATATCTAAATAGTGTTATTATTGTTATTAATCAATAATAATAAATTTTATTGATAATTGAGAATATTATGTTATTATTATTATTCATTAAATTGAATAATTGAATAAGCGTTGTCTACAAATAGTTATGACTGACGACAAAATTTATATTTGTTGTTTTCGTTAAACGATTTATCAAGTTTTTATGATAATAGTAAAAAAATCTGTTGAATTAAATAACAGAACATAAGTTATGTAATTTTATTATATTTCCAACATTAATTTGTTGGAAACTAATAGATAAACTATAATTGGTTTTGGTTTCTTTGTTGTCTTCTAATAGTAATTTATACGGTTCCATTAGATCGTGTGCAATGGAAACAAAAAGAAACTTACATTTTCTAAGCATTTGTTGGCGCATTGTCTTTGTCCGATGGAATTGTGAGCGAAGTGCGTATCCAATTCTTGCGTGAGCACCGGATCTCCCTTGGGGGAATCTTTGGATCCCTTTTTAAGCTGTCCGCTGAGGAAGATTCCACATGTACACGGCACTGGTTTCGAGTGCTCCTTTTTCGATTTACCTTCTTTCTTGGTTTTATCCGCGTTTACCGCTACCACCAGCAGCAGCATAGCGCACACCAGAAATAATTTCGACATCTGCAACATAAATTCGATGAAATGCTACGCACTTTCGTAACCAGGAAGTTACCATACGGCTTTCCGGAAAACGATAACTAAAAGCAATCTCTTCGATGTGGACAGAACAAAAGTTCGAATTACTTTGAGCCGTTCTTCAACGCTCGAATTCGCTTCGTTTTTTTTTTCTTCTGATTCTGCAGAATGTGCAAATGCGGAAATAAATACAGGGAATTGTTATGAAAACGCTGAGCAAAGGGTTACATTTTAATGTCCCACTTTATTTGTGAAGCACGTAGAATCGTTTCTTCGGCGTGAACAGGAAACGCAGACTAGACAAGAAAAATATTAATTACGTTCCTAAATTCTTGAACATCTCGAAAGTTTGTTCGTTTCTTTTTTCTATATTATTATTTTCGTAAGAGAAAAAAATGTTTTGCCGTTGGAACGTTCGTGTGCTTTATTTTTATAATGAATTTTTATTGAGGCGAGCTATGGAACAAATTAAATTCCTTGTCTGGTGAACATCCCTTCGTTTGCCCTTGCGTGGGTAACTATAAACCGTTTTTTTTTTTACTTCTTTTTCTTTCCACTCTCTTTCATTTCCTTCTCCTCGTAACAATCCGAAGGGTAGATAGTTATAGTCGACTTATCTTTCGTGCCCCTCCTTATTATATGGAAGGAACGTATGGGAAAAGATGTACTTATATACATAATGTTGTAACTGAAGGAGACGCGGGGATGCCCGGTTGTCGACCCCATGGCTACCTCCAGCAGTGCGTGTAACCTTCCCTCTGTACCCCATAGGCCGATGACCACCGTGATGTCACTGCTCCACTCTTTCTAGCCGTACATAATGCACTTGCGTTGTGAACGTTTTTTCCTTCATTCCTTCGTGGTTTATGTGCGTGGTCCTCATTGCGACACCTTCGGAGGACACCTCCGTTAATTGCGTTTCACTATAGCCTCAGCCGCAACCATTCAACCTGACCCAGAATCCAACGTTCCTTCGCTTCTAACCGTGTAGATAAGACAGACTCGGGAAGACAATATTATCGTCGAAACTGTACACGAAAGAAAAATTGTATTATGTTACTATTTCTAAGGAATATTTCTTTCTTCCACTTCTTTTCCTCTTAACTAATGGAACATCATTTAACTGTAAACGTCGGCTCGATGTTTCAAAATGTACGACTATTTTTAATTTAATTACGGAATTAAATTAGCCTATTAGTCGTGTATTGATGCTTGAAATGGGAAAATAAGTCAAGGCTCAGGAATAAGGTAACAATCGATTTCCTCTTTCGCTATCCTCGAACGAAAATGGACGAAACCGCAGCGCCATTTCCTGATCGAAACGGACCATTTAAACGCACCATTTATTCCCCTTTTGTAGCAACCCCGAATGAATCCGACATACAAACAAGTGGATCCAGGAAGCGACAATCTACCTGTTCCGAACCACCACCATGACATTATCGGTGAACGCGTTACGTACTGTGATGATGATGGTACGCAATTCAACATTATCCAACAGGAAATAGTTATTTGAATAATAATTAAAGAGCACTTGTGCATAACGTGGGGTGGTTTGCATCGTTGCATTCAACAGGAGGGTCGTGATTACATAATTATGCGATGAATAAGAAAGGAAAAAGGGGTTGCGTTGTGATTTCACTTGTCGGAGTCCGGTTCATTATTCGGTTTGTCTATTATAATAGTTCTTTTTTTTTGTGTATATGCGTATGTATATTCGCTTCGAGAATAATTAAGCAAGGGTTAGTCTGCTGGAACGCGGCTAAGGTCAGCCGAAGGGAACGGAAGTCCTGTTTATGTTTGGGAACAAGGGTTAGGTCTAAAAGGTCACCGATTAATATTCATGTGGGATGGTTCTGCTTATCACGTCATTCCTGTCTGAATCATTTTTAAAATAAGTGACACTCATTATGAAACTTATCGTTTGTATCCTTTGTATATAATTTCATGATTACAATAAATATTTTTATATTATTCAATGAAATTGAGCTAACAATTACATCAGTAAAAATACAAATAGTATTATTAGTAAATATTAGTTTTTGATAAAAAAAAAACTATTATTCATTGATAATAAATAACAAAGAAAAATTACAATCAAAGGATTAAGTCTTCAAATCGTGTTACGCATTCAGTATTTTTTTTTATCTGAGGTTGCACTTTAAGTAACTAAAGACAGTACAGTTAGTTTAAGTATAAAAGAAATTGCTGCTCAACGCATTTACACCACAAAATAAAATTAAAAAAAATAATATCATCGTTTGCAAATTGTACGAAAGGACAATGACCATTGAAACAGTTTAATTTTAAATATTTATCTATAAACTAATATTTATTTTATTATATTTTATAGATGTTAAATGAATTATACAATTTTCCATGATTCAAGGAAAAACTGTATTCAAGTATAATATATGAATGTTTTATTTTCTGAAGAGAATAAGGGAAGCGTTGAATATTTCCAAGCTTATCTAATCTAGTGGTGGATTCAAATATGGTCTGTTTGCTGATGATAATGCCCTCACAAATACTTATTAGACCCCCATGTGGCTAATGAATATACGTGTTTGTGACGATTTTTTCAATACACACACACACACATAAAACGCAGACAGAACAAATAGAGAAATGCCACCCCAAGTTCAATATTTGTCAGTGGCTATGAAAGGGTGGATTATGTGCTCACCAGTATGCATATGTTTCCAATCGGTCTTCAAAATATCGATTGATCGCTATTACATATTTATTTTTGATAGACGTGGATAATATTGAAATTTAGATAAAGGACTAAAAATACAACTGTCTTCTCTCTCTGTCTGTAGGAAATCTAATTCAGACGTTGACATATTTAAAGGGTTTTCCACGACGAAAATATCAAACTGTACCGGGGTTTATTTTCAAACGCACCGGAAGTAGGAAAGTGGAGATAAAAAGTGCACGTTCTGCTCTGCTTTGTTTTGTACGTTCGGTGTATATTAGGAGGATCCGCTTCAACTTGCTTACTATGTACAGAAAAAAATATATATATAGGAAAAAATAGTTATTTTTTTAAACAAAAACTTATATTTTGTTACTTTACTCAATTTTCAGTGTGAAAATATTTACGTAATGAATAAAAATAACTTATTAGTATGTTAATTTAAAATCTTCCGTTACTTTGTCACATCCTTTTGAATAGTGCATAAATACCGCTACGAGTAAAATGAATGAACGTTATGAGCAAAACAAAAACACCATCCGTTTTATATGCACGAACGTTAAATACTGCACATGGAGAATTTTAATCATTCAAAAAATATAAAGGGTTTTAGCATTTTCTATTTATTTATCACTCATAATCAAGTGATTATTAGCTTATAGCCATAAAGTTGATAAACATTTCTATACTTGTTAATTACTTCTTCTATAATGTAATGGGTTTTGAAGACATTTCTTATTATTGTATCCAACTTACATTAATCAATTAAAAAAAATTAAACATTGAAAATATAATAGATAGTTTATTATAATTAACGTCTGGTTTTAAATAGAAATAAACAATATAGAAAAGCAATAATTAGTTAAAATTATTTTTATATGCATTTTTTTTAAATTACATAATAATTGTCAACGATTTATTGTATGTAAACAAATAAATATTATTAGGAATTTGATAAACAAGACACATTCACCAATAAACTAGAAAACAAATTTAATGTCTAATAAATTCATTGAATGCTAATTATTTTTTGTTTATAAACTTTATCCAAAATTGAATCAACAACAACTATTTTTTTTGTTGTTCGAATTAGAATGTCACTGATTATGCTAGCAATTGACCAGATCCATGAAGCGTGTTCAGCGAAGTTAATTCTTTTGTTTGAAACACCCCCTTTTTAATGGTCGTAATAATTTATCGGCGATGGTAATCGGAAAAACTATAAATCGATTTGTCAGCGTATGCTTTGATACAGGACTTTTAATTAATGTTTTAGTTACGAAAGCATTCCATACAATTTAATGAATAAAAATATAATTAAACCTATATAAAACATATTAATTTTATTAGAAATATTCTACTGTTAATTTCTAAGTTATAAATTAAGAATTAGTATAATTTATTTTATTGTATGGTTTTGATCAAGGGTAAAATCAAACGGATTTAATAAATAAAATCGGATAGATAGATAATCCAATTGATAAAATGACGATACGATCTGAAAATATAATCTATTTTTAAATTAAGTGAATGTACGTAGCTCAAAGGTTATCATCATATATTATTGCGTCTACCTATTTAAAAAAAATGCATTAAAATCTGTTCTCATATCAAATATAAAGTATATTTAGTATACAGCACACAATGGTGACAATACATCTTATAAATCAGAGTTTTCCAAACTTTTTTGTGTCGAAGACTCATGTTGCCATATTTTGGGTAGACCCCTTACTTACCTGATATTAATTTTTTGTAAATTTATTATTTATATTGGGACATCTTTATAATTATTAAGATCTTTGCTCTGAGACTGCGTGTATGCTTGTAACAAGATGATACTGGAATATCATTATATGCAGGTTTTTACAAGTTCAAAATGTATTGCGACCACAAAGCGAATGCCTACATCCTACAACTTACACAATTTTATAAACATATATAATATTTTTTTTACTTCATAGGTACTTTTATAAATAATGTATATGTCTTTATATTATAAGACAGTATACTGTAAGAAAATTGGTACTATCAGTGTATGTTGAAATCCACTATCTTGAACCTCATTTTCATTTCATGGACACCCAAATTTTTTTTTCGCTGACGTAGACCCCTTGCAGGTTGTCATAGACCCTTGGGGGTCGATATAGACCACTTTGGGAATCACTGATCTAAATCTTGTTCATCATCGAATGAGATAAAACAAATATTTAATTGGTATACAGATAAATCTACAGCTGTATCATCTCTTTTTATCTACAAATTCTATGATCTCAATGGATTATAGACAGCTAACAGTAGTAAGTAAATCTTGCGCATGAGACCAATAATTTGCGCCCCTGTCTCAAAAAATCAAAGGAGGCCAAAAGAATACTTTTATTTGTGCCTAGGATTAATGCAACAGATATATTTTTATATATCTTTTTTACATTTTATTGGTTTTTAGTTAATGTGAAATCAAATCGTAATAATTTTATAGCTGAAACTTATATGTTGCAATGTCGTTAAGACCAATGAGTCATTTTTATTGAAATTATTTTTACATTATTTGTATGCCATAGTTTAAGTTTGTTTTCTAATACTATTTGAGAGATTACTCTTAATAAACATTAAATTCTATTGTGAAATTAATTTCCTCTCTATTTTAAATAAAATTTCCATATTAACCTTCCAATGATTTATTCCAAAATGGAAGAAGAACAAAATTGTGAAAGCAACATCCAACTATTAAGTTTTATTACATCAATATATTATATACTTAATCTGTAATCGAGTTTTTATATCAAAATTAAAGAAAAGTCAATGCTAAAATATGTAATAAAATCTGTTGTTATAAAAGTATAGCAAAGTATTAAAACTATATTATTCTATATTTGATAATATACAAAAATTTACTTGATGATAGGTTTTAAGATGTATTTCTTACAAAATGTGCCATTTCCTATTGAAACTAGATAATCTTTCTAGTTTTCTATGTATGTTTATAAAATATGATGTATGCACCATGAAATCTCTTCTTAAAAGGAATTCCTAATAATTCTTCAAAGATGTGAACTGAATGAACGTGGTAGCAATAAATATACCAATTTAGATTAGGGACGAAGTTTTATGACTCGGATTTATATAGATTTTTTAAAGAATTAATTGAAGAGCCACTATAAATCGAGTACGTCGGATTTCACTGGCTTTGTTATAAATAAGAACAGCATGCGGGCGACGTTGACAAGCCAAATGGCTTTTAATAGTTTCATCCCCTATTACTTTTTTTATAGTCCACTCTTTTTTTATCAGGGGGTACATTTTCCAATTGATATAAACTCAGAAAGATGTATATATAATTCAGAGAAAGTGTTCTACCCCTATGCGACGCGTCTAATATAATTTACATACACAAAAAGGAGGTCATTTAATAATCTACTTTCGTTCTACTTGATTGTTAATTTAATTTGTGATATGAGCTCAAAACAAATTACAGTGTAATTAATAAACATGCAATTATCGTTATTTGTGCAAATTTCAATTAGCGCTAGACAATGGGGAGAGATCAACGATGATGTGCAATTAAATCAGGTTTTTTATATTTTCGGGGAGGGATAGGTTTGGCACGAAAACAATTTAACATAAATAGCGTGGAGCATATTATGTGTAGAAGGGCATCGCCTCAGCATTATTTGTGTAACGTCGATTGCGTCACTAATAAGGAGCGGCTCTTCGCCACCCACATCAAGTATTTTATACGTTTACAAAAAAAAAATAAAAAGAGTTACACGAATTAATGTAACGTTGATGCGTATACACGATGATGGTAAGGCGCTGTGCGGGGGCAGACTCTCAACCAAACAAAAACAACAACAAAAAAAGAGACTATCTATCTCGAAGTTACATACATGCACGAAACTCGATCTTCATTTTTGAGAATAATATTCCCCTAGGGTGCAACACCCACCTGCAGCTACATTTGGTTCGCCAAATAATTATGTTATTTACATCGTTACGAAAGGATGCTGTTAACGTGGGTCGTCGCAAAGCATCCAAACAAAGTAATAAAATGAAAAAGATATATAAATAAATAAATTGAAGAAGAAAAAAACTGACGGATTCTGTTTTGGGAAGGAAGCTTTTAATTATATTTATGAAATCGTTTTCGGCGTGGAGAGTATTTACTAAAAAGCTGTAGCGCTAAACGAATCGGACAAGGTCGAGAGATGTGTTCCCTTGAGAAGATCTGCAAAAGATGAAATGCGAGATAAATTCATGAAAGTACAATTTATCGTGATGTTCACGGTGGCAATCTACAAGAGAAAAAATATATATGTACACTCGGCTTCGCAGCATCTGAATTTAATACATACAATATTGTCAATACTTATATAGATAACAAGTTGAATTTAATCCATTAAAATGTAATACAAAAAAATACATATTTTACATCGTATGTGTGTTTAATTGCCAATTATAATCATAAGTTATATTTTTTTCTAAAGCAAATCATCTTATTTTAATAAATAATTGATTTGAATACAAATCGTATAATAAATTTCATATTTAATCATTCTTTAACAATTATATGATTTAATTCATGTTTTAGAGACTATACTCAAATCCTAATACCTACCTTTTAGAACATCTTAGCCTTGAGATCTGTTAATGCTTATTTCTAATTTAAAATATAATTTAGAAGAAATAAACAAACAAACGTATTACGTAACATTTGTTAAAGAAGACTTTTAATATATTATAGAAGATTGTTGAAGAATTTGAGAAAGAGTTGAGATTAGATTGTTAAAGAATGAACATTCTAAAAATAAGATTTGTCGACTTATTAATAATTTTGACAATTTTTTAGATTCAGACATATTTTTCATCGCCTTTTAAGTAAAGTGTAATATATTATATATTGATTCTTGCAATGATGACATCATGAAGTTCGATAAATCAGAAACTAAACTTACATGTTGAACAATATTCGAAATGTGTATAAAAGAATATAGTAATAAAGGATTCATGAAATATTTAAAGAGATATTATTTTTTACGTTTATTATTATTACAAATTGGAAGGATTATTACGATTTTGCTGAATACAAAACAGAAACAGTGATATATAAAAACTTTGTCAAAGTATTGTGTGAATTATATTGGCTTTGGAATTAATTATATTTGACTATAAAGTAATATAAGGACTATAAAGATTATGACTGTGGTATATGATTTTGATGAGTGTGTTGAAAATTCGTATACGTAGAGAAGTTTCAGGAATAAATTCAAATAAACTTTCGTAGAATTTCCCAATGCTTAACTAATTTATTGCTTGCTTGTGAGTCCGATGTACGGTGATTGTTTTTCCTTTCATAATGCACCATCATTTACTTTTACGGACATGAATTACGTATACTTAACAAGAGGATTCACAATCTGAATCTTGGAAGCCGTAAAACGATTACTGCTTTATAATATACATAATTGATAGCTACTGCACGGCTAGATCTAGATTTTATGGGCCCATCAAGACAATACAGGATATTCCTGGTATCCCGCAGACAAAGTCCACCCCTCAAGATAATAATCCTATACGAATTAACGATTCAATCGTATAACGGCAAAATTTCCAACAAGCAATTTTCCAAATTCTATTAACTATATAAAAAAGCTCATTCTAATATTAATTCTGTAATTATTCTTCCGAAAAAGAAAATCTGAAATTATTAAATATCAATTGAAATATAATTCTCAAGCAAAGATAAATTAATTAATTTAATTATTAACTTGCAAGTAATAATTTATGAAATGAAATGTCATGAAGCTTCGGTGATTATTCTTTGGAATCTGAAGTATTTCAATGTTGGTGTTTGTTGCTGAACCCCATAACTGTATTCATACGACCACAGATAATGTTACGACCTTCATAATAATATACAATGCACAATTCAAGTCGCAATTGCTTTTTCGTCCTTTTCCTTAATCTAAAACTGATACGAGTCGTTTTATTAGTTATTTTTCAAAACTAGTATTCTAACATGACTTCAATTTAGTACATTCTCTCCTAATATAATTACAACTTTATATTAATTACAATTACAATTTCATTACATCTTCTACAGTTTATATAACATACAAATTTTATTATTTGTTTGTTTATATAATTGTTTATGCAAATTTATTAATTGTTAATCCAAATTGTTAAACTGAATGTTGCTAAGGAATACAAATTCTATTCGCAATATCACATGAAACATTTTACACACGTTTGTTAATAATTGCTCAGGTCTACGCGATTATTCTTACAATATTCATAACATAAAATTAATTCCAAGCACGATGCTAATTTAAGACAATGCGATTTTCACAGATAATTTATATTAATTTGTGACATTCCATGCAATTTCCCACTTGTTTCTACTCAGTCTCAGCTCTCTCTCTGTATTTGTTGTGTCTCTATAGTGGACATCATGAAACATTAAACTTGAACTCAATCTAAATTGATTTGTTATTTTTATCTGCACCATTTCTGTGGCTGTACTAAATTCAACCTATTAAAACTAATGGTGATTAATTGCATCGGCATTACGTAGGCATTTTCTTTCTATATGTGAGAAACGTCGGTGATTTAAATGTGATTCTTGGTTCGTTTCGCATTGCGCTTTTTTTTAAATGTTTTTTTCTTTGGATGTGGTCTGGCTTTGGGGATCCAGGCGCGTGTTGTAAGGGATGGAATTAGGTTGCGTTACCCTGAGCCACGTCGAGTGTAGCTGAGGCACAGCAGCAATAGCAGCGCATTATTTTTATCTGTGCAGGAAGAGCGGGCTTGTCCACTTTTAACTTCTCTCCCAGGTCAATGCTCCGCAGTGGTGCTACGCCTTCTGACGACCCCCTTTATGCTGTTTATACTGGAAGAATTTAAAAACCTTACGTAACCCAGCGATGAAACCAGCGCCATATACATTTTATACGTGGCCTGTGTATGCGGCCGTACGTGTATACATACATACGTACGAACACTCACTCACTCACACACAGTCTTCGGCCCAAGAACAACTCTGAAAACCGTCACATGCGGCTGATCTCAGTTGATCCGTTGATAGCTGCATCCAGATGGAATTATCATGCACCATTTCATGCACGCCCCGAATGCAGACGGGAAAGTAAAGTATCCGCAAGTTTATCGGATATCGTTGTTGTTTTGGTTTTTTTTTTTCAGCCCAGAAGAAGTAGAAGGAGTTGCATTTTTTATGGTTCAATTATTATATATATGAAAACCGGTTCCCAAATTATTATTTTTTTTTTTGAACGAAATTTCGGTTGTTGGTAAAAGGATGTAACAGTGCTTGATGAATATATATGTAGGTTAAATTAGGTTTCGAGGCAATCGCATCGGGGATATTAAATTATAATATTTTGCTTGCGAAGAGGATGCTGCGGGGATGGACTAAATACCGCCACATCGAGTGCTTTCTTCTCTCACGTGGATCGCTCGATTGTAGATGGATCCTCCAGCAGCAGCAGCCCTGATCATGGCCGAATGCAGCGTATTAGCGCTTCGGTCCGAAGCCAAACTGTAATACAATATTGAAAGTTACTAAGATAAGTGCATTGTTACCTGTTAACTGTAATTCGATATGTTTGTCGAACGGTTTAGCGCTCGTCGATGCAGTACCGCTCTTGGAGGTGTATACTGCTTACAGAACTTATTCAACCACTATATCATGTACACAGATAATTAGCACTTTAGTTGACTGAAAAAAAATGTCGACATCCTTTCACATACGACCCCAGCTCAAATAATATTTCACATATATTTCGATACCGCAAAACCAAGTTCTCAAATAACTTACACACAATATTGTTTACAATAAGCCAACCAAAACAAAACATAATAATTCTAACTAATAACACAAACGCAACAAAAGGGTACTTTCATGAATGCCAATTAATTAGACTTCAAACATGACCAACTTCAAATAAATTATAAACAACATTGTTTACAACAACTTAATAGTTACTTATGCAACATAAATATAAACTTTTATGAATACAGTAATATCTCGTATAGTACGAATTTCCTGTTTGAAACCGGACTAATCGAGGACTGTTTGTTTTTGATTGATCAAAATCACACAATGCGAGGTATTACTGTACTTGTTTATGAATTAATATTAAGAAATATTCTTATTAATTTGAATCAAGAAATTTCCACAGTCATTTTTCTATTTTTATATATAAATGAAATTCTACTTTACTTCATTTTTGGAATACAGTAATTAAAATATGTATCCATAAATAATTTGTACGGACATATGCATTGATTACTTACAAAATATATTTTTTATATAAATTGAAAGTAATTAGAAATGTCACCAATAAATATTTACATTTTAAAATGAAACCAATTACGTAATGTAAATATACTGTTAATCATATTTCTCATGAAGTGCTCAATTACATCTGTTACGTTTGTCTAATGCAGTGTTTAACAACCTTTTTTCAGGGAACACTTACAATTCTGCGAACATCTATGATCTTCTCACATCACACCGATTAAAATGCAACGATTTTATGAACAATAAATGTAAAAAAAATCAATAAAAACTATATTTTTCAATTAATTAAAGAAATGAAATTCCAAAATGCGCTAATGTTATAAAAATAGAAGTTATTATTTTTATAAAAACTAAGAATATATCACCTTTTCCTTGAAATGAAATAAATATATACAAAAAAAATCTCTTGATATGTTAATACTTAGAGAATTTGTTGTATTTAAATTATATAAACATATATCATGTTAGATAAATCGCATTTTAATACAGTTAAATCAATAGACAGTATTTTATTGTGAACTATGATTTAACTATAATGAATTATATTTGACTATATTTGAATTATCTAAAATCTAGTATTTAAATGAAAGATTAAAATTTATATTTAAAAAAACAACTACGTATTACGTCTAGCAAGAAGATATACAAATAAACAAGTATATTATCAAAAGGGAATCGACCTAAGATTGATATTAATAAATTAGTATCATATATCGCTTGATTTATTTATAGAAAAAATATTGATTTGCACTGGCAAAAACAAATACAATTCAAGAACATTAGTTTATAAATATCGCAAGAATCGTGCGCGCTTGTAATCCATGTTATTGTTTTCCTTAAGCTTTGTGTACGTTGTTTCGAACCGAGTGTTCCGTCGATGGATTTGTTGTTTTTCCTCAATTCTTTTCCTCGCTAATTTTGGATTTCTAATCTTAACTAAAGATTTTTTTAACACGTTTTCCACACAACTACATATTTCAAAATGACACTTACATGCATTTAACACTCTTGTTAATATTATGGTATAAATGATGACATTTATTTGTAACATAATTAGTATCTATTACTTTTACTCTTTACACAATGTTATTTTTTAAATTTCTGTAGTGTTTTGATTGTGGCTATCATAATATGTTTAATTTTGAAGTATTTCTATTTACATTTGTTTATTAGTCCATGTGAATCTTAATACAAATATTGGCTCTAATTTGTACTAAATCTCTACCAAAGTACAAATAAATGCAGAGATTTTGAAAAATAAAAAATATTTCTAACAAAAAAAAATTATTTACATTTTTTTGTCACAATTGATAATTTTACTGACGAAACACTGCATCATACGACATTGAGCATAGAAATTAAAATGATTACAAGTAATTGCTGCAGTTACAAAAGTAGGAATGTTGTTTACTATGCTCAGATTTTATTATTAAAAGATAAATTGGAAAACAACATCGTAGTAGTCAGCTTTTGTACATATATAATATGTTTGTACAAATAAGAATAAACTTGTATATATTATATTGAATAATATAGTAAACTAATACTGGAATTAAGTATATAACGTGTTCTGTACATATTTTTGTTTACATATGGTTTCATTGATGCCTCTTACGGTATTACAAGATTGTTCCATGTTTATAGCAAAGTATTAATACGTGATGTATACTCATTTCATTACTTCCTTCCGAACATTGATTCAATCGAGCAATGAAAACAATCATCAAATTTAAAAATTCGTTAATTTTATAAGATAATTATGTATTAACATTCGTTTGTACAATTGTTCTGCAGTACTATTAAATCCCATTCTGCAAGAAACAGGTAGTCCTTTAAATTCCTCATTTTTTATATAGTCGTGTGTAATTATACTGCATTTAATAATATGTCTTTATTCCGGTTACATTCTTACATATTATATAATAAGTTTAATAACTAGTGTTTACTTTATATAGATTTGGGAAAAATAAATATGTATAATTATTAGAAATAAAGTATATCTTCACAAGCAAGTCAATTGAAACAAATTAATTAAATTCGTATGTATTGTACGAAGCTCTGATATTTAAGTGTTTCCAACCTGTTTGTTTTTGGAAGCATTCTGACATATTATATTATTGATATTGAAATTTTAAATCTATATGTCCTAAACATAAATATTATTATAACTTTACAGGTTCTTGTTATTAGTAATTGTAATCTTTTCTTAAAAGATTCTATAGTCAAGAATATTAAAACTATTGATGATCAATACCTGAAACAATTAGAAAGGGACACAAAATTATTGTGAACAAAATGTTTTATTAAATTATATGTTTATTTGTGTTGCATGCGAATTTTGACTACAAAAAAGAGAAAACCCGAACACTTAAGCAGCTTCGTGAGTCATGAAACTTTAATTTACAGCGTACGTGATAAAACTTATGAAATTCCTCATTGTTTAAATGCAACAATAATGGTACAAAGGACACAAAATATAGACTTTAAAAATAAGTTAAGAAATTGTTAATATTAGTTGATTAAAGTTAGTAAAAGTGCTTTACAATAATAAAATCTGTTCTTCAAAATATTTGTTCTATATGAGTAATCATGTGTGAGCAATGTATGAAGGAGCAGTAACAATGACAAAGAATGTTAAATTATCTTTAAGTAAATAGGTGAAAAGGATATCAATAATAAATGAAACTGTGGCATTCACATTTCGATACGTGTTAATTAAGAAACGTCAACGGCATTATGGACATGTTGAACAGAATTTGTAAATAGCCAAGGAAAAGCAAGCTGTATCTCATTTGTGTGGTAGATCTATATATGCGTGTATATGTTGCTCACAGTTTTCTCCCGAGTGCTATTTAAATTCAAAATAAACCCAATGGCTAAACAAAATACATTAATTATTCTCGCTCTGACTATCTTAATGCCATTTTAAGTGTTCCAAAAGCTGCTCACTCATCGCTCGATGTACTCTTTCCTCATCCATCGAATCGACGCAAAGGGACACTCCGAAAAACTTTTGATTATTGTCAACTCAAGTGCTGCTGCAATGGCGTTTCGAGTCAATTCGTTTTTTTTTTCTTATATTATTTTTGGTGTTCTTCAAACATAAGTGACCCAAATCCTAAGGGGGCACGAGTTCATTCAGTCGGAGCACATGAGTTTCAAAAAGCAACAAAATTCACAGATGAAAAAAACTAAGAGAAAATGCATGCATACGAACGAACACACCATTTGTTTGGTGTAACGAATTTGAATATTACGATAAGTTCGGAGGATTGTTATTCCTCTCACAGAACCGGGGACGTTTCTCTCTTCTTCTTCTTTTTTTTGTTCTTTTCGGTTCTCCGTATGTGGGAACTATTTAATTTATCTCTCAAGTCATGTAAGGGTGGTTTTTCGATGGTCGGATTCGTAGGCACGCACGTGTTTCTGTGATGATGGTGTGTGTATGTGCATGAGTTTGTAAGTGAGTATAAAATGCATATACATAAATCCAAACGATAGTTAGTTCTGGCCACCATCTTGCGAGCGGGATCGAAGGCCGTTGACCCAGCTTCATTACGACACGGGGGTTATTACACGCTCTTACATAACGTATCATCTTCCATCGCATTCGCACCACGTCTTCGTAACGAACGGCCGAGAGAGACGCATTATAAGTGACTTAACTCGCGCAAGGTACTACTCAGCGATGTATGACAACGGGTAGGTTTTCTATGGGAATCTCTTTGTATATCTAGGAGGACGTCTTTTTTTCCGTCACTCTTTTTACTCACATTCTCTCCTTCCTCGTTTACGTCAAAGAAGATTTTATACATCCTCAACCGTGAATCTACACACAATAAAAATTGAATAGAATTAACCGCATTGGCATACATCAAAGAAGATTTACGTGCAACCAAGAATCAACACAAACAAACTAATATTGATATCAATTCCATATTGGCATTCACTTAATTATTCCGTTAATTAACTAAACATAAATTGATTCAACGTGCAGATAGAATCGATTATCAAGATCAAGATCGGCTTCCGTTTGCGCTACTCTCATATTATTCTTATTATTATTATTTCCGCGCAGGATTATTATGTTTCGATGCGAGAAGAATAATGTACGTTATAATTGGTTCCGAAAAGTATGCTGGGCGCGCAGCAACGCACCAGATGAATTATACTTCTTATGGGAAGAATGCAATAATGAAAAGAGAAAGTTTGTGAACAATCTGGAATCGAATCTTGCAGGAAATATTGCTACCACTCAAAAGAACGGCACCACGATTGAGAAACAGAAAAATAAAAGGAGTACCCCTAAAGAAATTCTTGAAGCTTTCTAAAGATCCGCGTAATTTATTAATAATTAGATGAACGTTTACCGTGAAATCTTGAATATAAAGCGCTTTCTTATAGAATGCACATGCTTGATTTATTTTCACATTTCAAAATTTTGATTTAAATAAAATATTTTTTATAAAAACTTTTAATAAAAATAAACGAAAATTTCATTATTTAACAAAAATTGTATACCAATTGTATTTTGTAGTATAAAATGAGTATAAATTGTGTAATTGGAGAATATTTTTACTACAAAAAAACATCTAGAATTCTCTTTTAATAAAAGATTTATATTATTACCATATGTAAAAATACAACAAAACATGCAAAGTGTAACAATCTCAAAGCGTGCAATAACAAATAAATAAAGCGGGGACAAAAAAAAACTCATGTTTCCGGTAAAGAAAAAATCTAAACCAGAGTTTGTAAAATAATGATCCTTGTTACAATCGTGATATAATTAAAATAATATATCAAATATCAACTTCTAAATAAGTTTAATAACAATTTTTAATACATTCATCTTTTACAGTAACAATAGATTATTTTTTGAAGTTATTTTTTCTCTTAGAAAAGACAAAATATAATTACCATATGTGTAAAATACAAAAAAAATGTGTTTGTTACATAACTTGAAGCGTGTAATAAAAAATAAATAAAGAGGGAAAAAGTACGTGTGCTTCCGGTATACCAGAGATTCTCTAATAAGAATGCTTGTTAGTATTGTGAAATATGTAAAATGATGATATTTCAACTTTATTATGTTCTTTCTACATTCATAATGTCTAGTAAAATTTGCTCTTACAAATTAAAATAAAATAATCAATAGAAATATACTGCATGTTATTTTTTTGTATTGTATGAGGATTTGTTTGTATAAACAAAGTTTAGGATATATGCGTTATTCATAAAATTGTGGTCGAGGGTAGAATCAGAATATAAATTTGTTGCGTGGAAAGGCTATTGTTGGATGTGTTCGGTAATTAAGGAACCGAAATGTTTGTGTTGAATACAGAAAGGAAACTTATCTTCCTAATTCGATCAATAACCCCAAACAACGTGTAATTAATTCAACATCCAACTAAATGCTGGTTCGGCTCGGCTTCGATCAGATAGAGAGAGGTTACAGGACTCGAATTGTTCATCCTTCTTTCTTTCTACTTTAAAACTCTTATCTTTTCTTTTTCAAATATACTTTTGTGTCGTGGAGGATTGTGGATTGTTCAATAGAGGAACGGAAGAAAGACGCAGTCAAAAGTGCGCTTAGAGAAATTGTTGTGATTCGTATTACGAAATGCAACAGGTAGCCGCCGAGACTATTCGTTCACAAGATCCAAACCCACACACACACACACGCGCAACTCACTTGTTACATCCCCCGAAGGGAATTCGTAACGTTCTAAATCACGTTTATTGCGTAGATTTGATCTAGTTGTGAAACGAGTTATTCTGATTATTATGATTTCTACCAAAAGCGTTTTCATAAATTCATTAAATGTTACGGCTCGAGCGTGTATGTGCAGGTACATTCTCCGTTTTCACAAAGACACCGCGAGCTTTTATTCTCACGTGACTCTTTTGAGCTGTAGCGGGTTTAGTTAGTGCCGCGTGATCCAGCAGCACTGGCTTTCTACTGATATGTAGACAGGATGGTGGATGACGAGGAGACAAGTGTATTCACCTGAGCCTATATAGGCGCATCCTGAAAGAGCAAAAGACTACAGCAACAACAAGACCAAAGCAAAAAGAAAAATAATAATAATGTGGAAAAGAGTTCGGATGAGGAAAACTGATTTATACATTCATTAATTAAAATAAATGTTATCTCGCATGAAATACTAGTAGTACATAAATGAAAACGTCGCTTTCCTCTCTCCGATCCGAGACATAGATCAAAAATAATTTTCCGTCCCCCTTCAGAAATATTTATCGTTTGATACGCCACAGAGAAAATAAACATTTGGCCGAGAAATTAATACGCTGGAGATTATGAAAAACGTCGTGGGATAGAGATAAATCCGGAGTCACCACCCTTACTTTACTGCACTAGTCGGAGCACAGAAAGCCATCGCTCGGGTTCAATAACCTAGGGACCCGGATCGGATTCTATGTGTGATGATGATTAGAGGAAACCGTGGTTGTCGAATTATTTTATACAATTTCATCGTTCGTCATTGCTGTTTATACACTTTATGCTGTTATGAAACGAGCGAGCGAAAAATCCAAGTCGGAAAAAAAAAATGGTACGCTGCTAATAAACAATCGCGTAAATTGGTAATTACAATTAATACGTCGTTTTCTTCTACTAACTTACGTAAACAACTTAAACAAGCATGTTTATACTCTCATGTTTCCATCTTCTTGCCTGAACAGGTCCAAAATAAACATATAATGTGTATTAAAGACTCATATGTTTCTTTCTGTTGTGATATTTCAAATCTATCTAATGGTGAACTAGTATGACACAACAGGGCCGCATTAAGGTTTCCGACTAATCCTATTATACTTGTTTTCAATGAAATATAAACATAACTTTATATGTTTAAGATAAATAATTTTATATTTCGAATTTGTTTATGTATTACACAATATTTGTAATATGTTATCTTCTACAACGAGAAATGTAAGCACTTTCAAAACGAGCTATGGCAATTATAACACTTGTGCATCAAATACTTGACAAATATCACGAAGTCGACTTGTGCACTAAAAATGTTAACCATTAACACAATAAAAGGTTGAAAGGATTATTGAACGGCTTACAGTAAACGAAAACCCAAGAGAGAAATACTGTATTTTCTCCAAACAATACTTTTTATATACCATAAAATAAAATATAAAAATATTAACACAGCATTGAAAAAGTGATAAACATGATTCTAATGCGTAGTAATCGTCGTAGTAGCATTATAAAACTTCACAAAATAAGTTTATTATATAATACTGATATTAATTTTCAATAAAAATATTGTAAACTAAAAAAAAACAATTTATTTTTTAATAGTATCTCCAAGAAACTTGTTTTAAAAAAATGCCATTCTTCTCCTTGTCAAAATGTTAAATATTTTGACTAAATGCTAAATTATAGCAGATTGGAAATGTAACATACAAATAAAAATTGATGTTATTTTTTCATCTCTAAGACAAATGCTTTGAATTTATGGTTCAATATATGAATTAATAAAATTAATTGTATATTAATTTTATTAGATAATTTCAGGATTTTCCTGTTGTGGTTTATTTTCATTCTAGTATTGTGTTACATTATATTACTATTCTCATCTGGAATATTATGAATTGTTCCTTTCATTAGTTTCTCTTTTCGCATGAGTTGTTTACCACCATTATTATGAACACAACTCTCAAGTTGGTATTGAATTCATTTTAACTTTTCTTCATTTTATTACAATTTTATATAATATAAATTTATTAACAAAAGCTAGATACTAATGCATAATTCTAATCTATTTTAATATAATTAATCTACTGATGCAATACGTAATATAATAATTGTTGCTAATATTTACACTATAATAAAGATTATTTTATCACCTTTGATAAAATATCTAATGTTGTAACTTATATAAAGCTTCTAGCTTTTGTTAATAATTTAATCAAGATTTTCATATAAATAATATCAATATAAACTACTGTGTAAATTGTATTTTCATTGTGATTACAAATTGTATACTTCGTGTAAGAAGTTTTACAACGTCCTTTAGTTCAATATAACATCTGTTCAAGCTGTATTCCCTTGCAATTTGCAATGTTCCAAATATAAATAAGTACATAATGGCTGAGAAATTAAGGTGAAGTTTAAGGTGCGCCTGGATAACCGAACCCGAGCGCGTTTTGTCGTGTTGCTTGTTGAGTTAGAATAGAATCAACATATTCTTTCAATAGATATTACAATAAGACAAACAATTTTGTTGGTATTTATCTCTTTTTTAGTACTTCTAACTAATAATAATTAAATGTTAAGTAATCTGTAGTTATTCAAATTAATATATTATTTTGATTCGATAAATTTAGTTACTGAATGAATAATTTTATGTAGAAATAAATTGTTATCAATTATTTACAAAATTAAATTAATTGTAAAATGACGAAACGTAATCTTCAAATTACATTAAAAATACAATGTTTATGGTCACAATCATATTCCTGTATCTGTAGTTCAAAAGTTCAAGATTATGAACGTTCAAAGTCCCTTAAGGGATGTTTGTGGGTTCGGTTGGAAAATAGATATTGACTTCCGAAAGCTTCGGTCGTTAAATGCATTCAACGAATAGATAAGCAATAAAAATATATAGCAGCGATGATAAGATACATCCGGGGGTGTTTCACAACCAGATGTCAAGAAAATAAGGGATGGTTTCCAAGTAAGGGGATGATGGTTGTGGTGAGCTGAGGTCAGTTCACTGAAGAATGATAAAGTGATATTGGTCGCAATTGTTAATACTGGAAAAGTAAAGAATAAAACGAGATTGAAATTACTATAAATCAGTTTGATGCAGTATCTATTGAGTATAAAATACTTAAAAAGTATTAGTTAATATGAGAAAGACTGCAGTCAATAAAATTTTTGGATTTATGTGTACAATAAAGTTAAAAACAGACAAAGATACAAAATTTTTAAACCTATTTTTAAAATGCACATGGTAATAAATTTAAGTTGTGGATATTAAATGTTAATTTATTAAATAAGTATTGATACATACAATAATAAACAAAATATTAGAAATGCGATAGAATACTTTTACGGATTGAAATATCTGTAATCTTCTACATAAATTGGTAAAACTAAAAAAAATATACGTATGTGTGTATGATAATATTATATTTGTTTAGAATGTTCTAAAACATTAATATACATTGTGAAAGACTTGATAAACGTTAAAATGAATATGGATTATAGTTGACTTTTACATGCAGCTAATAAAGATTGCAAGGAGTATAAAATGGTAAGTTTCAGTGTGTAAATATGAAATATATTTCCATACGGGTTTCGTGTACAAAGAACGGTATTATCAGAAAAACAAACTGGTAACGACTAACGACCACCCCGGCGGCAAATGGGGTGAAAGTCAAAAACTGCTTTAATCGACTACAAATTACCATAACTAATAGCCGCCGCCGTCGTTTTGTTTCTGTTCCCCGGCGTCGTTTCCAATAATTACGGCCATTCCGAAACGCGAAAATAATACGAAGGAGAATGCCACGTTATAATAAACACTAATTGCTTTGGCTACCATTTAACATTACTTTAACTGCCGATAATTATTTTCAAATTTTCTGACTACCTTAGCTGCATCGATTCCGATGAAACAAATTAAATGCATCGTCAATTCGTAACGAATCGAAACGACGTTAAGTTTAAGGAAACGTTTGCATCCTTGATTGTACATTGAAATAATCCCTTAGGCAAACAATTCTGTTCTACGTAAATAACGATTTGAGCTTGATTAGTTTAAGGGGAAAGTTTTCACTGCAACTACTGCATTCTTGGAAAGACAATTATAGAAGTTTGGAACAAAAAAAAAAATAATATACTAGATGTTATATCTGCGCGAAATAATTACGTTCTATGTGGAGTAATTTGAAGGAAGTAATAATGCTATAAGTAATATACATTAATTGCAGGATGTGTTTTTAATCCCGTCCGTAATGCTATGATACGATACGAAGTGTACTTTTTATTCAGTTCCCCCTTAAAGTTCAAGAGATTTAAATCGCATGTACATTATGCAATGTAAACGGGCTTTATATAATACAACATCGTTTCTACATAGATAAAGTTTGGAATTATGCGATCATAATTATATTTTAATCTCGACGAATATCACAAAACAATTTTACTATTATAAATTTAAGATCTGATTTAATACTTCGAAATATTAGAACCATCCAAATATGTAAAGACTACATAATTAAAAAGCGGAAGTTGTCATTAGGACCTGTTTTAAAGAAATCTCTTTTTAATGGGTAACTAATAAAGATTGATATGCATCTATTTTTAAAAAAGAGAAATCATTATAAAAAAGTAATAAATCGGAAACAGCAGTACTTAATAATATTAAACAAAAAAAATAAGTTCGCACATCGGTTTTGCTTCAATAACTCATCCAACCAAACTAGAACACCTCTCTATGTATTTCTTAACGATGACAAAGTAGAACCACATATTTTTTGTTTGTTTTTATATTGTAGGCATCATTGTATATTCTTATTCAGAACTTTCCTGTTGTTAAAAGTATCCGAATAATATAAAATATTGTCTTTCTATTAAATTATAAACTCTTCATTTATAATTATAGATTTTCAGCTAAAAATACATTTGCAATGTTAAATTTTAATTTCTTAATTTTTTAAATGCATTTCCCATTGTCATTATTTTCACTCTATATAATTATTATTATTAATGTATTTATTTCATAATAAATCTTAATTTTAATTCAACGTAAATATGTTATAAAATCAACAAATAATTGAATATTGAATAATTCTTACAAATAATAATACTATAGGACGTAACCTGTTGCGTTCACTTACTCTTCTGATGTGGTTGCGTCTTTAAACGCGTTTTCCAAAAAAATAAATCAAATTTATTAATTCTGATTTTAGAGAAATTGTCATATTTAGTTATATAGTAATAGAACATTTTAATTTTTGAAAATGTAACTTTAAACATATATAACATATATTTCTTAAAACGTTATTAATTCCGTGTTGAAATTATTGATTAATTACAACACACAATTAATTAGACACAAACTATTAAAATTTTCTAATTGCAGTTTTTTTTTTAATAAATGCATGTAAATTTGTTCATTGTTTACGTTTGGATTTTAAAATCATTTTCATACGCGTTATCATGTTGATATGTAAATATAAGGTGGAATATATGTAAAAAAAAAAAACCGCTTCGCTGTCCGCTTTTGGTTAGAATTTAAAATTTCTCTCGCGACTGTTTTATGATTTCCTGTAAAACAAGATTTTAGTTTCAATTTAATTGTAATGCGGAGGTTGTTCCTAATCAAAAAAGTTGTGGGTAGGAATAGAAACCGAAATGTGGTTAGTGCTCGGAATAGTTGGAATGATTGTTGCGTGTATGCGTACGGTGGTATCGATTTGAAAACGTTGCTCCTTCTCTGTCGCCGAAGAAACGCCAGAAAGTCAAAACAAGTCCGTCATAAAAAGATTTAAGACAAAGGGGGTTCATTCTTCCCCTATTTTTACATTCCGTCGGCCGCAACAGGTTCAGGTATAAAAGGAACAGGTGAACGAAGGAGAAGGAAAAAAAAAAGAGCATGTATGTAGAGAGAAAAAAAAAACAGGACGGCGGTGGAGGAAGAAGACGTGAGGTGGAGGCAGGAATGGAATGGATGGTTGGAGATATGAGTGTGCTAGAGGAAGATGAGATGAGAGAGGAGTCCAATAAGATTTTTTGGGAGGGAACCAGATCGTCGGTTTCCCAAGGCTTCGAAAAATATCTCGACATTAATAACCACCCCCATTGGTGGCGATGATACGGGCGGCGGGGAATTGACGAGAGCGCGTTTCGGAATCAAGAAGTCGTCCTCTTTTCTGAGGGGGGTCAACCACCCCACGTTGACTCCACACGTGTATCCCCGTTCGTTAGAGTCGCACTGCTGGTTCGGGTTCCGGGTCGACGTGAACACACCCAATGCGAACGAAGTGGCCGACTGTACGAGCCCTCAATGTGAGAAAACAAATCTAGCGGCCCAGATGAACACTGCTAGATTGGTTTTTGGGTCGTGGTGCGTTGGATATTAGGAGTGCCGGGTTGGACGGCTGGGCATCCACAACACTCAAGGTCTTCGGCCCGGTGGTGGTGGAAAGCTGAGCTATAGCTGCGCGGACTGGGGTCGCACCGACCGGGGTCGAGTTGAATTGAGTTACTCAAAGGGTGCGTACCATTGAGGGTACGTCTACTGCAACCACCCTCCGTTACCCCGACGTTCCGTTCATCATACTATGGATATTCGCTGTGCTGTGTGCATCTACAAGCATTAATCTACACAATAATTTTGTTATTTTTCTAATGTGTGGTTCAAGTGTCGTATCAAACTTGTGAATTTTGCACCAAGGACACAAAAGTATTGCGTAAGTGTTTAGAATTTATTTCGCGCACACCCTCCTTCGACGCGCATGACGCGCTCACATACTATTTATAAAAAAAAATATATAATATATATACACATACTTATCCATCCATCCATACATACATATGCCATCCTTACCATCAATATATATATATGCATATAAATTGCAAACGTACGCATTAATAAAATAATTGTTCAATCGTCCCGATTGTGACAATACTTAATTCCTACATTCCCACTTGACGTCGCATTACCCTATTTCACTCCCGTCGTCGTCAACAACTTTTGTTTATGCTCACCTTGCAAATACACCTAATTAAATCTGCATGTTATCTGTCATCAAAGCACACGATCGCAGATTCCTTTTTGAACATTTTCTAATACGAATCCGATTAAATCTGCTTGTTGCCCATTCAAAATGTACCGCACATGACATCTATCCGTATAAACAGAAAACTCTGGCTAGCGGCTCCGAAATCAACCTACACATCCTTACACACATAATATATAATATAATATATTTTTTTTTATATTCCTTGTAAATCTCGAATGTAACTGTATATCGTCCATATCCGACAAAAGAAACAATTTTCCAAAATAAAATAAAAACGACAACTACGATTGTCGAGCGCGCCGGAAGTAATTTATACATCCTACGAAACTTATTAAAAGCGACAGGATAGTGGTCCCCGTAACAGCGAGAATAAATTGATTGAATACTCCCCCTTCATTATTCACAAGATCGCATTAGTTCCACCGTAGTGACTTTTATTAAAAAAAATTCGCACAACACGCGATCCATTTTTTTTTTGCTATTTCATATCTGTACTTTGTCGCTATGTTAGTTCTCCGCTTAAGGCAAAACAAAAATGGAAGTCATAATAATAATAAAAGCAAAATAAAAGTAGTCAAGTGAATAAACGAAAACTTGTTTATGTAATAAAAACTGTCTATCCGTGGAACGCTCGACAAATGGTCGCAGTAATTTCAGGAAATCATTTGTCCATTGTCGCCAGGGAACTGTTTCTAATCCTGATCATTCACGGTTTTTCCTGGGGTGTGCCTTTTTCAACGTTTCATCCAATAGCTAAGAATACGTTTGGGAATTCCGATGATAGCGCTAATATTTCTAGAAAAATGAAGTTGTCTTTGAAGCAAATATTGGAGAGATAAAGCTTTCCATCTTTATTTTGGTATCTGAAAGCAATTACGACGGTGATTTATTTGCATTTTGCGTTGCATATTGTTGTGAAAATCGAGCGACGATAGACTTTTGGCCACGACGTTAATTTGTTTTTCTAATGTTGCACAGTGGCCCACGCATTCATTTCATGTTTTTTGTTTTTCCTCTACGTGCACGCTAATGTATTTGCCTTTGGTCCTTTCGAAGAATCACTACTTTGTTCGTCCAGAGCTTACGTGTGTATTCGTCTTCCTTTTTACCGCTTTAACCCCATTGCCGTGGGTTCGAAACCTACGCATGGCCACAACTTCTATATCGAAGCTATGGTTCATTCACCTCGTTGGTAATAATCCGAACCATGGGTTATTTATTAACAATCTTCTATAGATGTATCCTTCGGGTCCATGGACACGATTAATCAAGTCCAACAGTTTTCAAACCGATAGAAATGACATACAAATTAACCACTTTCAATTAAACAATCGCAATCCTCGGATGATACAAATTTATCTGCGATCATTTAAACATGTTTATTTCTTTTTAAATGTAATGCTTAATTCATGTACTTCGATGATATCATCATTAAATCCATGTCTCCTTCTCATTCCGAATGTATGCGTGTGTGTGGGTATGCGTGGTTTACAGGTTGGAAGTTAATCGCACGGTCGTGTTGCTACCATGCGCTAATTTCGTTGCGAATACCATTTTTGCATTATTATTATTATTAATGCAACGTTTGAAATTTAATAAACCGATGGCCTTAAAATTACGAAAACCACTTTCGTAAATTGCTCACACCGATTCACAACATCGTGCGTTGTTCCTTCTTTTTTAAAAATATTTTTCGATCCTCAAAATTAGAGGGGTCATAACTCACTCGTTGCAGTTCGAATAACGTAAACGTTATTAAAACTAAATTAGAATAAGTCCTTGCAATTACAATTCACTTTGAACTGTCGCATATTAGTATGTAGTTATTTGGTGATTATTTTAGGATGTTTTCTGTTCTTTCTAAATCCAAACGTATTTCATTAGAAGACGTGACGCTTCTACATGCGAAACTTGCTAAAAATTGACCCGTGACTCAAAGTCTATTTAAACTGCAGTTCCGTAAAATTAAATTGATTGCAGCTATTGATGCTGTTGTCATCGTAGTTATTTGTATTAAAATATAAAGCTTTTTGTGTCACGACAACAGTTGCAATTAGAATTTATTTTAATCGAAATTGCAATGCGCATTTAAATAATAATCATTAAAATTGACAATGGAATAATTACTCATACATCATATAAATAGCTATATTATATCTAAACTTAAACGCTAAGAATATTAAATGTTAGTTGGTTGTTTGAAATGTATATTTTCATTATAGTGTTTCACAACCCTCGCGACTCTGAAATGCGGTAACTGCAGATCATCTGGCCTAAATCTGGGCCGCGTCCTTTCAGCTTAGGATAGTAAAAATATCTTTCAGGGTGGAGCTCGTTCGGGGCTCGCCTCGATTCAATTTGAATTTGTTCACGGCCTTCGGTTACTGCAGGATACCGAACGTCGTAGGAGTGTTTTGAGCGCACCAAGTACTCTTCCTGTGTGCAGCAACATATATTTTTTTTCTCTCTCTCTTTCTCATGTAATTGCAGAACTCGACTGCGTTCGAAGTTGACGGAAATAATGTAATTCGCATGAGTCATATCAACATTTCGTATAACGGATAAACGATATTTCTCTGTTTCATTTAATGAATATAAATAAATAAACAAATGCTTTTTACACCATATTCTTCGATTCATGTAATGAACATAGTTTTGCAGGAATTACTCCTGTCAATCGTGTGAAATATTCTTCAATGTTCTTGAGATAATCATAGTTTTAACTTATACAACAAATTAAACAACAAAACGTACTTCGTCTAGTTTAAATATAAATGATTATTTATTGTCATGTTTGTAATTGTAATTTTGTCTTTGATTTTTTTTTCTAAATTAATCTTTTCAAGTTTTTACATTAATAAATAGTAGATTATGTTGAAAGTAGACAATGTTACTAACAAAGTTTGATATTTCTAATGAATCTAATATTTGAATTATAACAATAAAATGAGTGGTGAGGAAACTTTGGAACATGATAATGAATCATCGTTTATTGGTCTGTTTCCACACTTTCTAGGTTATACAGAGATAGTAGCGTGCATTTCACATTGTTCTTCAATTATAATCAGATATTACGAGACGACTATTATTATTTTTTTGTTATTTTGAATGTCGAAACCAAGAAGTATAGTTATTGGTGTCCACTGGTAATAGGCGTATGAACAAAGGCGAAATGTGTATCGAAATTCACGTTCGCCTTGAAACATAGAACAGAAAATAATTATTCTACAGGCCTTATTTGTTGTTTTTTTTGACAGGTGCGGAGTCTAATTTCAGCTTAAGAGAGAAATAAAAGAAGCAAGGAAGGAAATTGCATAATTTTATTTGGGCATGTATATTATTTTCTCGAATGAAATTTGCAAACTTTAATTGTCATTATGCAAGAAAGTATTTTATTTACTTGATAAGGAGAGTCGGCGAAATCACATGTACATTTATCTTGTTGATAAAAAAAAATATTGAGAAATATCAAAGTTGTACATACAGAAACTAACATGCATTGTACGCGGTTTGATTTAGTTTTTATTCATTGTTCCCTAATTGCTGCAATTAATGAAATGTTAATGACTTCGCATTGAATGGTGATTACGTGAAGGCGATGGAGGATTCCCATAGGTTCGATAAGGAGGTGTTTGCTTACGATCAGGAGCATATGTATCACGAGAGAGAGAGCGAAAAAAGGATAATTTTAAGCCGTTCCCATAAATAAATGTTCTCAGTGATAATTTATCAATAGGTCCCCTCTTATCGCTGTGACTTTCGATACTTCTTAAACTGCGTATCTTCAAATAACGATGCAAAATAAATACAAAATTCGATGGCTCGTTTTATTTTATTTTTTTCTATAACGCGCTACCCAAGAAAGTATGTGGTTTTCAGAAGGATTTCGGTATATCAAATCGCTGCTTATCAACACACTGATGACGTTGTCCTTGCAGCAGGAAACGCGATAACAAGTATATATAAGGGCGTATACCGATTGGATGTGTGTGTGTGTGCTGCTGTAAAGAAAATATTATTTGGAAAAGCGAATGTTGTTACATGAAAACAGGAAGTCGGACGAGGCGTTCTGGAAATAGCATACGCAAAACGCAAAACTAGGGGGTGTATACTGTATTCCATCCTTACTCTTGTCGGACGAAAACAAATTTATCGCACTTTCTGACTCATTTTTATATATTTTTAATATAGATAAACCTATACAGAACAATGTTATTTCTTTAGTCTGGATGAGGAATTATCGCAGTACTGATTGATTATATACGTTCAATTTAGCGTCAACTTTAGTTGGTCATTCTTCAATAAAATCAGAAGCGATATCAAATCTATCAGGTGTTATGCAATTGAAATAAATATTTAAAAAAAAAACGAGAAAGGGAAACAAACATATAATAAAGTATTCATGTATTTTCTTTGCGTAACGAGTGAAAGAATATGATGGTCGTCGCGTGTGCCTAGAATAATATAGCAACCCTCCAGTAATCTACGTACTGCGGCAATTGAAATTCAAATAAGCCGCGCGTTCGTTACGCAACCGAATGTAATTCCGAAAATTGTAATTTGCATTTAATTTAGCCCCGGGAGCTGTGTTATTGTTGGTAGCGCTGGGAACGTATTACTTTATCCACGGCGTACAAATAAACACACCGAAAGATTATTCTCTGCGTTAAATGAAACGCCTTTATTATGAAACAATTCCTATGCGATCCTTGATGTTGTCTTGCATTATTACACTGACCATAAAAGAAACAACAATTACGAAGAACCAAAACTGTTTCACTGCGTAATAACCGAATAGCAATAAAGATATTCTCATAATTAATAACGTAATTGATTTGGCTGAAAGACCTGTTCATCCAGGTTTGTAATTTCTTATTATAAAATCATGCAACGACAAAACTACAATTTCATTTTGTAGTTGGGTTTAAAACGAAATGACGTAACCTTGTATGTACACAGTATATTATTTATTATGTTATATCTAATTTTATTTATAGCATGCTGAAATTAAGTTCAAGGCTAATTTTATATGTCGAAATATGGCACAACTCAGTTTATGCATAAAGTGTCACATATGTTTATTATTATTTTGGATCTATATAAGATTAGGTTTATGATAGCTTTTTAAACAATATTATGTAAAAATGCACATGTTTTAATAGAATAAAAGTAGTTGCAGTAATAAATACTTTTTTTTTTAGTATAATTACTAGAAGTAGACGTAAATATTATTTTTTTTTATTAATATAAACAGATCTGTATTATTAAATGGATCTTTTAATAATAAATTCGTTTGTAAATTTGAACGTAAACTGTGTATAATTATGCTGATGAAAGCTTTGCTATATTATTTAACTTTTAAGTGATTTCAAATTGAGCTGCGCTTTCTAAATTATACTCTTTTAGGGTATTTAGTTTTTGGGTGGAACCCGTCAGAGTTTACGAAACATATTAGTGGTGTGCATCAGTGACTCGTACATATTTATAATGATGACCTTTGAATATTTGGACATACAAGGCTGTGGATTCAAGTGAAGTTTCGGTGAGCGTGGAAACAGCGTTGGATTTATACGTAGGCACACACAGATAGTCTCGGGCTAGTAAATCCGAAATAAAAATTACCAGTTTTTAATTGTTATATTATTGATGCTGAATCTATAGATGCTATAGAATATTTTAGCGGTAATTATCGTATTTATTAAGTAAATTTATGAAGCGTAAGAATTTAATTTTATTTTGATATAATTCTCAAATTGTCGTATGTCTGGAAGTTATTGAGTTTTTTTTTTTATGAAAATATGGAAGAGGAGCTAGTGGTTGCTGGTATACTATACTAATTGGTAACAATGCATGCAGTTGACGGTTGTTAATCTGTAGTGGACAGTCAAGTAGATAATGTTCTAAAATTATCGGACTAGATGTGGAGTAATTAGGGTGGAATTGCATCACTGCTAAATCCGAGCGCAACGAGAAAAGGAGGACGACGAGATTGGGATAGAAAAATGTTAGACAGAGAGAAAGAGAATAGGAAAGGCGATGCGATGATGATGGGAAAACGGGCGAACCGTAGGAACGGCAAGCCAGCAGGCAGGCAGGCAGCAAGGCAGAGTAGCGACCACTTGATTTAATTCGCCTCTATAAATATTCATCAATTACATAACGCGCATAAACATGTTGTTTTCTTTTTCTCTCCTTTTATTTTTACTTTCCGCGTGGTCCGCGCGGACGAAGAATCGCGAGCGCCGTCGCGCCTTGCCACAGCACAGAACGGCGCGTCGCAGCACCGTACGTCACCACCCCTGGTTTGGTTCTGTTGATCCTGCAGGAGGCGATGGCTAGGCATTCCTGCTACCTAGGCGTGTGCACGAGTGACGCATGCATGGAGCCACATCAGTGGAAGAGGAGGAGGAGGAGGCGAGCGAACGGATGGAGAGGTTGCTGCAATAGAATGTTGCTGGTGCAGCAGCATCTCCGCCGTTGCAGGGCAAGCCTAGCGAAGCGAGATGAGATCGGGCGGCGGCAATGGCGGCGTCGTCGTCGTCGCGCAATAACGGAGTAAATGTTGAAGGCGCGCGACGGGCGTCCTTTCGTCCATCGGGGTCGGGTTGCCGGGGAAAAAAATTAAACGAAACGGCGACGTCGCGATTCAAACTCGCAGCTCAGCTCTCGCGGTTTCGAAAAGAGAGTCGACGGTCACCCCGACCAACCCCGAACGCTGCCGATGCCGCGCCACTCTGCGGGCCAGATTGCTGACATGGCGTCTTGAACAGTGTTGTGGTGTAAAATTCGTCCTGTTTTCGGGGATACAACCCTCCTCCGGTCTCTTTCTCAAGTGACATTGTGCTGCAGGTAAATGCCAAAATCAGTACTCAATCCACCTGTGCAATGACAGAAGCCTGCTTCGCTCCTACACTCGATCATCGCAAAAATCATGCGAACGATTGTGAAAAATCCCCCTTTCCCGACGCACCATTTCATGCGAATTTCCATCGTGCAAATCGATTTCCCCCTTCGCAGTGTATTGCACTGCAGCACACAGAAGAAATCCGAAACTTAACATGCCTGTATTCACGTTATATCAAATCCTTCGTGCATTTCCTAGATGCAGAACTTCTCAAAACGCTGCTACCCTCAACTCGCATCGGATATGCGCTGCAGCAGGCAAAGTAGGCGGGGTGTTTACGCTCTCGGGTAAAGATAACTCGCAGGCTGCAGACTAAATATGGCGGAAGGGTCATGCTCATTCCAAGACGACGAGGGGTGACTTGTTCTCGGACCACGTGCGCGTTTCGCATTCTATTTTTTCTTGTCCTGTACCTGGAACTGTAGTGATGTAATAGCCATAACATCAAGACACCTGTGCGATTAAGACCTTGGTTGATGCGGTGCGTCAACTATTTAAACATCCTTTCCGGGATACTTTCAGCACATTTATTTGAATCGGCTAATCGCACACTCGACTTTTGGCGCGCTTTTCGACACCAAAATCGATTCGACTCGGCACTTCACCAATCGATTGCATACTATTACCATCGTACCCCAAACAAGTCATAAATACTTATGGCAACGCTGCTACCATGCAAATTTCAATAAATACTTTAACCAATCACCAAGCGTTCATTACATTAATTCTTATTAAAAAAAACATAATTTGAAAGATAATACTATGCCAATAAATAATTTTAAAGTATTGAAACTGCTTTGAATTATTATTTTTAAATGTATACTTTTGCAGTCTAATAATGTATGTATTATTTTTCATTGTTGCAGTGTCCCTAATTGAGGATTTCATTACAAATGAGCATAAACCAACGTTTACAGTCACAAAATCAGCAGCCGGATATTGCGGCACCCGCACCAAGCAACATGTCTTGCCAACGATTCTGTCTCCGATGGAACAACCATCAATCCAATTTGCTATCAGTATTTGACCAGTTGCTGCACGACGAGAGTTTCGTGGACGTGACGTTGGCCGTCGAGGGTCAATTACTGAAAGCCCATAAAATGGTTTTGTCCGCCTGCAGTCCGTACTTCCAAGCCTTATTTGTGAATCATCCGGATAAGCATCCCATAGTTATATTAAAAGACGTCCCGTACAGTGATATGCGGTGTCTTCTGGATTTTATGTACAGAGGTGAAGTGTCTGTGGATCAAGATAGGCTTACGGCGTTCCTCCGAGTTGCCGAGAGTCTTCGCATCAAAGGACTCACAGAGGTCAACGAGGAAAAATGCGATTCCATCACATCGTCTCTGGCCCAAAATCAAAATTCCAATCTGTACAAATTGCAGCGGCTGCAACCGCCTCAGAAATATAATACCTTGAATATGTTGGGACATGCTTTGCTGCAACCGAAGAGGAAGCGAGGTAGGCCCAGGAAGTTGTCGGGCAGTTCGAACGGTACTCCCGGAGCAGATGATTTTGACAGGAGCGACAGCTTGGTGCAGGGTAGCCCGGAAATGCTCGAAGTTAAAATGGGAATGGACGGATTCACGGAAAACAACTCGGACTCTAGTAGCGGAAACAAGGAAAAGGACGAGGAGGAAGACAAATCTAATCAGGAAACCAGCGAACCGGTTGCAGGCACATCCAAAGAAACATTCAACAATGCTGTGGTGGTTAAAAACGAAAATGATTTCCAAGCTTCCGGTAAGTTTTATTTAAACACTAAGAATTAAAAATAAACAAACAAAAAATAATTGCAAATTAAAATAGAACGGTATAAACTCACACACTATAATTACTGGATACTCCCGGGAGGATCCATGAGTAAATTACTAATTTTATCCCTTCGTATATATATATAAATTAAGTGCGACACGAAACGAGGCATTCACATAAATTATTGTAATGCCATATTTTCAGCATGAAGTTTATCGGAAATACTCGGAGTGAGATACGTAGCATGTTGAACTGTAGACTCTCGCGTAGCTATTTACTCTTAGTGTTATCTTATTTTTCTATTAAGAATTTGAAGTGTTAAGGGAAAAGCTATAGTGGATAGTGTAAATCGCAGTGCCTCTAAAATTTTCTAAAAGGTGAGTGAGTCAAATTGATGAATATAATAGGGAAGAACTGTAAGGAATGAGCCAAAGTTGTAGCCGTAAATTATTGCATTTTACTTTTATTTTTATTCAAATAATCTCAATAAAAAAAAATGATATTAAAGCAACGCGGCTTATTCCCTATAGCTTTTCCCTCGAGTGATGTATATACGTGAGTTTATTAGATTCAATTCCTAACTTCTTTTTCTAGATGTTGAACGAGGGAAAGCGTCCCCGAACAATGTACGGTGTATAGATTTCAATTCGTCCCTTCACGAGGAATATAACCTGCCTTACCAAGAAATGACCGTCTCCGATACGGAATTGGACGATGAGAATGAGCACGACGAGATGGAGTCAAATTTTGAAGCGCTAGATATCAAGTTGGATCCGAAAGAATTTCTCGAGAATATGTACGACAATGCCACAACGCCTAAGAGGATGCGCCAGAATCCGTACGATTACGATGACGACAATTTCGATATCATTTTAGATGATCCCAATTACAGTTTTAATGCAATCAGTAAATTCGAGAAGTCCGGTCGCAAAGTCTGCGATCCTGACAAGTCTGCGCGAGATTTCTGTGTGCGGGAAAAGGACAACCTGTACCGGTGCACGGTTTGCGATCGCATGTATACACACATCAGTAATTTCTGTAGACACTACATGACATCCCATAAAGTCGACGTAAAGATGTTTTCCTGTCCAGTTTGCGGCAAAGAATTCACACGGAAAGACAATATGCTCGCACATCTGAAAATCATTCACAAACAACAAAGCTAGTGCCTTATGAGGGAATATACAAACAAAACGCATATACAAACAAATTCATAATATCCAAAGATATTCATTATTGAAAGTAAATCATTAATATTTTTTATATTATATTAAACAAATATAGATTCTATCTATTTATAAGCGATAAGCGATGTTATAATCCAAATATTTTTATATATTATATAGATTCTATGTGACTGTGAAATTAGAATGTTAAGTTTATAGATTTAAATTTATTGAATTAATGTATTCCTTTTCACATTATTATTTCTTTCTTTCTTTCTTTTTTCTTTCTCTTTTTGATATTATTATAAGTATAATATTATATCAGTCAATTACTCACAAAACAATACAAACAAACAAGAAATTGCCTTAATAATAATAATATATCATTAATTGGTCTTCCAATTAAACTAGGAGATGTATATTTAGAAAACATTAATTAAGTTTAGTTTAATTCTAATTCTATTAAATTAATTTTTATACGACTTTAAATATACTGCTCCAATGTGAGCTATATGTAAGTTTTACTTTTAGTCTACTTTTTTATGTAATTTAAGACTGATTCTAAATAGCGAAATTGATAGCGAATAACAATTTCTATGTGCCAAAATTGAACATTTTTGTATTTGATTGTACAATTGTATGCAATTACAATAATAAACAAAGAAAATAAATTATATGGACTGCACGAAAAATTCTCATTGAATGATAATTTTTCTAAAATACTAAAAGAAAAATGTTTATATTTTTGCAAACATAAAGAAATTTAGGTTGTTATTTATATACATTAGGTAATTGAACTATTCGAATGTGGTAGTTCTAATAAGTGCCGGGCAATTGTAAATCAAACGTTAAACATAAGTTTTCTAAATATAATCTCTCCTGGTTAGAGTTTGTCAAGTCTGATTTAGCGAGAAGAAAATATTTACATACAAATTATATATATATATATATGTAGATTATATAATAGATATTATTTTCTTGATGTGTAAGTTTCTCTTTATACCAATGTTAATAATGAATAGAATTTAGTTATTGATTATATTTTGTCTTTTATATTTATAGTTTCCTAATTATTGTACATAGAAAACGAGAAAGAGTATTATTATATATTTTTTTTGTTTCAATATAATACGATTTTCTTTTAATTAATGGCAATAAGTTCAATGTTAGTAGAGGTGTAATAAAAATTGATTAGCGAATTGACTCTTGCCCCCTTACATTGTCTCTTTCATTTCACATGCTAACCAAAGGATTGCATAAGGTAAAAATAACAATATTAAAATTTATTTCTTTATTTTTTAGCCAAAAAAAATAATTTATTATTTTGAATGCAATTTTATTTATTTTCTTATTATTATTATTATTATAAAATATATAGAATACATTTTATTTTTATCCAATAAATTTTGCATGGTTTCTTTATGTTGTTGATTTTATTATTTTTTTTTCTTCTATTAACTTTTCAATTTTGAAATCAAACGTAAACATGTTTTATTAATTTCTGGTAGAATGCGAAATATAGTAGCTAAATGGATTGGAATCTTTGAAGAACTATCACTTTGTTGATGATTCATTCGACCTTTAGACTGCTTATTTGTAGAATAAAGAAGTGCTTCGATCATTGCAATCTTTATTTTTCGCGTAATTTATTATTATTTTATTTTTATGTTAACATTTTTCTGACGGTTCGTTTTTAATATGTTTTTCTTTTCTTTTTCGTTTTTTTAGATTCGCCAATAACGCACACACTGCTGACACCAAAGGTGGAATTGAACGAAACGCAAATGCCACCGGCGGAAATGAACACACCGTTTAATTCATCCGATAACATAAATAATAACAACACCCCGACGACGCCTTCGACGAGTGCGATTATGGCTGTACCTGGTGCTATGAGTGCGCCAGCTGGAAAGCAGCAAAGACGTAGAGCACGTCGTCGGACAACCTCGCAATGTCAAGATCCCGCGGAACAGCTGACGGAGATGTCCGTGCGCGGATTGAATCTGTTCCGCTACGCATCCATCAACGAAGGCGTCTATCATTGCACGGAATGCGCAAAGGTCGATGTCCAGAAGACGTTCAAAAACAAGTACAGCTTCCAAAGGCATGCTTTCTTGTATCACGAGGGTCACCAGAGAAAGGTCTTCCCGTGCCCGGTTTGTCAGAAAGAGTTCTCGCGACCGGACAAGATGAAGAACCACATGAAAACGGTTCACGACTGTTTCATGCCTAAAGATTGCGTCTTTCCGATGGGGTTTTTTCTCCAACAGTAGTGGTAAAGCCTCCGCCCTCCACGCAACCACTACAATCAAGCAAGAAAACACGCAGCAATTAATCGATACAGAAGTAACAGCAAATAACATGAATTGATTTCGTACTTGGTGCTAGTAAATCATAAACAAACTGGAAAGAAACAGTAACGTATAGATCTTACATTTATATTTATGAGTATATAACGCTTATTATATACTTTAACGTAATTCTTTGTCGGGCTTTTCAAGACACTGCAAAGCTTCCGATGTGTAAATATAGAAAATCGAGTACAATCAAAATATTATTAAGTACTAGTTAACAAATAACATGTGATTAACCGAATTTTTTATATTAATGTTATATATTCAAATTGCAATTCATGGATAGTAAAAAGAGATGACACCTTTTGAAGGTTTATATAAAACAATATATATATATATTTAGAATACTTAGCGCTGCTAAGCAGCTTATATTTACCCTAGGAACTATTTCGTACTAGTTATTTTTATGATGATAAATATATATAAAATAGTTTTGTTTTTTTCTAAAGTTTAACATGGTTTGGATTTTTTTTCTAATTAGGGGTACATGCAAATATATTTAGATTATAGTTTTTTTTATATATATACATACATATATAATCGCACTGAAGGAAATGAAAATTCGAAACAAGAACTAATGTATAAGGGTAAATATTTGGTAGATCGAACGTTATCGTATTTAAAAAAAAAAAAAATATTATTACTTTTTTTTTCAATAAGTATAGAAATAATATATTGAATTCAAAGAGAAACTGCACAGTTTAGACAATAATAGATTTTATATTTACTAATATAATAATATTATACAAAAAAAAATATATATATATTTTAAATTAGCCGGTCCAAGCGCGCACATTTTTTTTTTGTATAATAATTGAATATTATCCTTACATAATATTTTTTTAGACGATCTTTCGGTGTTGGGAGAATTTTTTTTCTTTTTTTCGAGTATGAATCAAAATTTAATTTATGTTTTTTTTTTATTATAGTTATTTTGTATGTTATTTTATTTATATTATATATTTGAAGGATTAGATCCAACATAGATTCTATATATTACATATAACAATGTTTTGCCTGAAAGGCAAATCAGACTATTTTGGAACTTAATTGCAATATTGATTAGTTAATTCATTTTATGTCAAACATCCTGCAACGTTGGTCACTTCAACTTCAGCTAGTCAAAAACTGATGTACAGATTAAAGAAAATCATAGTCGAAGTTAAAAACACAACTTTAAAGAAATCCCTTACACCGATTCGTTGCTGTAGTTAAACTAAAAACGATATAAATCTTATAAATTTGTAGAACAAGATTATAAATTTGCAGTAACGCAATTGGTATCGAGGATCTTTACATCATTAAATAAGTAATATTTCGCTTACGAAGTTTTATTTAAATCGATATTCACATATCAATCGCAGTTATGTGTTTTTTTTTCTTATCATACATACTATATTATAACTCTATTATAGATAATATTTTTGTTTTTGTGATATCAAGAAATATGTTGGTCATTGCATATATAAGATGTGTCAGTGTGAGTGAAAGAAGATGCGAATGTGATTTTTGTTTTGTTGTTAATTTTCGTTCTATATAATAAATAGATTTTTCTCATGTTTCAAAAAAAAGAGAAGTTTTTCTTTAATTCGCACGCAAAAAAAAAAAGATCACTATGTGATAGGATTTTATTTTTATTTTATTTTTTATTATTATTTTGTCATTATGTAACTTTAGGCCTTGGCCAGTTCTGATCGCAGTTCTTCCATGTCTTTTCCGTGTTTGTTTGTATTTTTTTTCTTATCCTGGCCGGTATTTCAAGACAAAAAGATCGACTTGAATCAAATTAGGATGGAGAAAGTGTATATTTAATATAAACAAATATATTATAGTAATTTTTTTTTATAAATTAAGTGCAATTAATACTTTAGGAACTTATAAATAGTACTAACACTGTTAAATAGATTTTTATTTAGTATCGAATAGCAGAAGGATGAGATGTTCTTGCTGTGCACTATGTTTGTTATGGAATTACAAATGATGCGTATATATATAAATAAATATTTATCAACTGTTGACAATAACATAAAGTAAAAATTTTAATATCGAAAGGAGAAATTAATTAAGGATTTCTATTATTATTATTATTTTTAATAAATTATTTTATGCATTATCTTCTTTGCACGAAGCAATGTTAATACCGTGCAAAAAGATAATGGATATAAAGAGAATACGCATAGCCTCAAAATACCTTAATTAGTTATCTTATATATTATTTTTTTTTCATTTGTACTATCCAAAATGCTTTAATTTTTTTTTATACTATTATTTCGCATATTATGTAATCGAAAATTTACAAAAAAAATAATACTACTGGTTATCTTATGTTACTTGTTACATTCTGACTATTGCATATAGTGTTCGCATTGGTGCAGATTTGTATATTATAAAATATAAATATATATATAGATTTTTTTTTCTTTTTATTCATAAAGTTTATTTCTTTATAAGAATAAAATTGTTTATGTTTATGTACTTTTTATTTATTAATAAATCTACCTCTAATAAATTATTCATATGTATTTCATGTTATTGATAATCCCTAACGTGAAGGCTGTCTCAACGTTTGTTTTTTTTAGTTGGGTCTTGTTCGTGGTAAGAACTTGATGTGCAAACATATTGAAATTAAGTTGTATTTTCTGAAATTACCTTTTACCTGAAAGTTGTTGGTATGGTAGAATAAGAAGGAACTAATTTGTTTTATTATTTGCAGATGATAATATAGACTTCTTAGAGAATAACCAAAACCACTCAAATCTTCCAGAATTACCTGACAATGTAACTTTAGACATAGTGCCAATAAAGTATCAACAGGAATCAGTAATTATATCAACAGAAGCGGCCAGAAATATGCTAATGGACTCGCAAGAGCAAGAAGATGAATTCGATAAAATGGATCACGAATCTGAATCTCTAACTGGAATACATTTCCTCACGGATGATGAGAACGTAGTTTCTGAAACTTACGAAAGGAAAAAGAACGAACTTCTGGAATACATCATGAGAGATGACGGAAGTGTTGTCTGTAAATTATGTGGAGAACTGCTAGCTAGTCGTACGCATTGGTACAGACACAAGTACAAATTTCATGTGAATAATCTAGTTAATCCGGCCCCACTGTTCAAATGCAAATATTGTAATGTCTTCTTCAAGAGTCGAAAGGGTTACCTGGGACACATCGCCTCAAGACACACAGAAGTGGAACCGCCTCAGGAAGAAATTAATATAAGCATTAAAGAAGAAATCATCGAAAGCGTCGAATTACCGAAGATCCCGAAGAAGAGAGATTCGAAAACGACGGATTGGGAGGAGCAAAGAGTGAAGGAGGAGAAATTGGTGGCTGCAATCATAGCTCGAGTTCGGAAAGAATGCGAAGCGCAGGGATCTGCGGTCTCCAGACGCGGCTACAGCAGACGGAGTACAGTGATGATGAATACAACGTAATGTTTTCCATTTTATAATGTATTTACTTTGATAGAAGACATATCGCAATAATGTCATAATTTAGTTCGCGGAGCGGCTCTTAAGTTTCGTAAAAAAAAAATTGACCGTCGCATTTGTCGGGCTACAATTTGTGATTAAAAGTTGCCAAAAAGAAAACACGTTTACCAAAGAAAAGAAAGACGTATAGAAAGTATAGTTTATTGCTCAATAGATAGATATTTCCCCTTTTTTGCTCAGACTGGTTAAAAGTATGTTGTATATAATAAAAATATTTTTAATATCTTTGAAATATTAAGAGATGCATCGTAAGAAAAAAAAAACTATATTTAACTACTGCGTAAGAATGAATAATCTTTGTACTTTTAAAGTCTGAAATCGTGATTTACTACTAAATATATAATAATATACTCCCAACAAAAAAAAATAAAACTTTTAAAAATGGTTAGCATTTCCGTAGACATTTTACCTTCAATATTCAAAGTAGTTGTTGTAAGTTCTCGTCTTGCCAGATAAATAATAATAATATTAATTACAAATGGACGTTATTTTCATGACTTTTCACAGTTTATTATATTCGAAATATAATAATATACGTAATGCATCCAATAATTATTTCGTGAAAAGTTTTTTTTTTATGAAACATACGTTCAAACATTTATTTTAAAAGTATATTTTAGGAATAAGATTTACTAACATAAATATTTTTATAGTAAAGTGTTTTTCTGTGAAATTGAAATTAATGTGCCAAACAACATGAAATAATTATTTCTTTTTTGACAGTTATATAATGAAGAAGAAAACAACAAATTTTGTAAATAGTATGCAATGTACAAATATTCGTGTTACTAATTTCAATAAAAAAAAAATAATATGGATTAATCAAATAAGTTTTAATAAAGACTAATTTGTAATGAAACAAAACCTAATCATTATATACATATATATTTTAACAAATGCAAATACATTTTATTCTCAAGATAATAAATATTTTATTTATTTCCTTTCATCATCCTTCCAATTGTTTTGTCTATACTCTATGGTAGCGGTCCCTAAACTTTTTGGTTTGCGGTACCCTTATTATATAAGAATTTTTCAGCGGCACTCCAAGTCAAAAGATTGGTTTGTCTCATAACGAACTTTATATTAAAATATTAGAATTTTCACTTTTCTGACTATTATTTTAGGCTTTAAAGCTATATTAGTCTTATCTTTTCTATTTGTTCTAATATAATTATGTAATAGTAAATTAAAGGGGTCAAAGTGAAGAAACTCTTGAAAGAGTCGACGATCTTAGAGGTTTGGTGACTACTGGTTTATATTATTTAATACTTAGGTAACTAAATGTACTTGCCATGGAAGTACAATTAGTTGCCTACTTTAGTTTATATCAAATCGTTAATACTCGGTTTCCATTCGGTTTTTAGCCTAAAGTTATGTTTTACTTTGTTGTGATAACCTAAAACTGTGTTAAAGTGATGATTAGTTAAAACAGTGGAATAACAACAATATTATAAAGTTATTAGAAATGGCAGCTGTTCTAAAGAAACGTGCGTTAGCTGAATATTCCCAAACACAAACATTAAATAAACAGGTAACAAAATATTGTGTATAACCTATACATTTTATTGACTAAATATTGAAATTTTTTAGGATTATGCTCAGCAGCAGCCTGTAAAAAAGCTGTGCTTAGTAAAAAAGCCTACAACTGATAGTGCAGGTTTGGTAATTTTGAGTTGCCTTGATACTTGCAAAAGCAGCAAAGAAGCTCTACACACCCTACTTCGAATCTCAGATTGTGTTGAATTTGATCCTTCGGACATCCCAGAAGCCATAAGAAGGCTCTGCAAATATTTTAGAATTGAGAATGAGAGTGCTGTGAAGGTGAAGATATTGGCTCTGATTGCAGAGTTGGGTAACTTGGAAGGAGCTGATGTTATTTTAGTTATTGATGACATCATTAATTTGATTGAGAAAGAAACATCTCACAAAGTTATTGCTCAGGCACTAAAAACATTGCTGACACTTAGTAATCATATGAAAGATAACCAAATAATATTGGGAAAGTTAATTGAAATTGCGAAGAATTATTTGAAGGATGTGAGTCATTCAGTGAAATGTAGAAGCCTAGAGATGTTGGGATTTCTTGTACCATTGTGTAAAGAGAAAGACTTAGAAGGTATGTCCAATTTAGTGGTATCATATTTTGATAATGGTGATGCTAGAGTGAGGGCACAAGCCTTTTCCACTATGATTCATTTCCATGAAAAAGGTTTGAAATTAAATCCTACTATTTATAAAAGCGTCTGTGATGGCTTAAAAGATGACTATGAGATTGTTAGAAAAGTGGTCCTCAAATTGCTATGGGTTTTAGGAACTACTTTCCCTGAAAAGTAAGTTGGATATTGTTACATTATTTGTAATTGATTATAATATTTGTTTTGTAGTATTGTAGTTTTGCCAGATAGTGAACAAGAAATTAGATTGATTGATGACGCCTTTGCTAAAATTTGCAATAGCGTTAATGATTTATCAATGCATGTGAGGACACATGCAGCTAAACTTCTGGGATCCATGAAATTAGTCAGCATGAGGTTTCTAAATCAAACTTTAGATAAGAAGTTGATGTCAAATATGAGAAGAAAGGTAATTACATATATAAGTACATATAGGTAATGCATTTCAAACTTAATCTTGTTATAGAGAACTGCGCATGAACTGCAGTGGGAAAATGTTACAAGTGGTGAATGGGCAAGTGGCAAGAAATGGGCTGACGATGCTCCAAGAGAGGTGATTGATAAAGACAGGATTAATTTGATGAGCAGCGGATCCTGTGGCGCATTTGTCCACGGCTTAGAAGATGAATATTTGGAAGTTAGATCGGCATCCGTAGAATCTCTGTGTCAGCTATCATTAAACAATCAACAGTTTGCGAACTTATCTCTAGACTTCTTAGTCGATATGTTCAACGATGAAATTGAAGATGTCAGATTGAAGGCCATCGATAGTTTGCGTTGCATTTCCGAACACATCACTTTAAGGGACGATCAATTGGAAACAATTTTGGGCGCAATTGAAGATTTTTCTCAAGAAATAAGAGAGGGATTGCACAGGATGTTGGCTTCTTGTACGATGTCAACGACAGCGGGTCTCAGGATGTGCGTTGAGAAGCTCTTAGACAATTTGAAAAAATATCCACAAGATCGTAGATCTACGTATAAATGTTTACAAAGAATTGGTGCTCAGCATCCAGAATTGGTATTACCGCTAGTACCTCAATTTTTATCTATTCATCCATTCTTTGATATGGCCGAGAGCGACGTTGATAATCCACAATGTATCCTTTATATTTGTATTTATTTGTACGCAAAATTTAACTATTATTATCCATATTAACCTTAACTCGTAGATTAGATATTTGTATTTTAATCCTTGTGTTGAACGCTGCTAAGTTTAATACAACAATTCCACCATTGTTTGAACCCCAGACACTTCGCCATTATTCATATTTAAGAGACACGATGCCGACTTTAGTTCCAAAACTTTGTCTACCCAATGAAAATAACAATGCCATTGTTACACCTAGCTCGGTTCCTGAAAGTTTGGAGTTTTTAAAGAACGTAATCGATAATTTAAATATTGAAAACAACACAGTTCGGTAAGATCTAAAATGTTCAATTTTAAATCATTTTCACTAAAAGATTTGCTATTACAGGATGCAAACAAATTTGTTGGAAGTTTCCAAGGAGCATTTATTGCGTCTTAGCGAAATGGATTCGGTTGTTGCCGGCACAGCAAAATTTACGTCCCTGTATATCGGGGCACAATTGTTGATGTCCCAGATTTTGGAAAAAGGATTTTTTTCGAACTTGGCAAATCTAGCAGCGCAGGAATCTACCAATTTAAAGAATAATATTGAACAATTGTTATTGCACTGTCTGAAATTGCAATACTTGTTTGTGGGGATGAGCCCTTTGGAATATTGCGCTGTTAAACAAATGAGATTGAGAACTTTGGGTTTAAATTTGGTATACATTGTGAAAGGTAAATTAAAACTATACGTTTTATATATAGAAGTACAAATAATGAAATTTTAGGAAGCAATGCATCCGCGTTGGCACCATGCCACCATTTCTTATCAGCTGTTGAAGATATGCAACGTGAATTGACTAATGAAAATTTGGAACCAGATGCTTTTACAGAATCATTATTTAGAGAATTGGCTATGGTCGAGGAACCAAAACCTGGTATAGTGGCCAGAATTTTGACACCGATTTTGATTGAAGCCAAGTTAGGGAAAATCCCGCAGCCTAATACACTGGTATTGATTATGAAAAATGATGTAATATGTTATATTATATTAATGTAATTTTTAGATACAAATGAGCAGCGTTCAAATATTGGAGCCGTCTGGTCAATCTGATAGTACGTTGAAGTTTACAGCAGGATTGATTATGGCAGTGCCGTTTGAAGCTGAACTATTGCGTTTGTCTGAACCCAGTAGGTTACGTATAAAGGTAAAATATCCGGATCAGAGGACTCAAGTTACTCTACCAAGACCAGCACACATTAAACCACTCAACTACGATGGAAATGCAAATGGTAACAATTGCTTGATGAACGATATGTTCGTAATACACAATTTCTACGTGTTTTAGATGCCAAATTTGGACAGGACTTGCGGCTGTTAACCACTGTATTGATATCGCATCAGGTTTGGTCAGAGGCATGCAATGTTGAAATCAGTATTGCTTTAGCCGTACCAGAAGGGGATATTGGTAAAAGGAAATCATCGGAATTAAATCCATACCTCATTGACTTGTGTAAACCTGTTAAAGTTAGTGTCTCTCCCAAACCAATCAAAAGAACAACTCTATAAATGTTATATAAATATAGTTTTTACTTTAAAATATATTCTTTTTTTATAATATGTTATGTTTCATTATTTCAATTTCATATCATTAATGTTTTAAAACGGAAAACTAGGATAATAATGTTTAAAATCTAGGACAATGACAATACAAAACGAGGTAATTGAGGTAAATATAAAGAAAATCGGAGATTTCCGGGAATATCATAACATTTTCATTACATTATTTGTTGGTATTGCTTTGGAGAAACAATTAATATTGTGGATTTAGTTGTATAAATTTACAATAATATCATTTTTGAAAATATCTGATTAGGATTACTTTACTAGAATAAAGTTATTTGGGTAAAAAGAGATGGTTTATTGTTTTCCAAAACATGTTTGCTAAATTGAAGTTGAGGAATTTTATGGAAGGAAGATGAAGTATATTTGTTGAAAAAATGAGAAAATAAAAAATATCTTTTATTTGTAATAAAGTTTCACAATTATATAATATAAAATTATAAAATGTAAATATATGTATCTAGGTATAAAAATACTTTAATAAAATCAATGATATAATAATAATAAAAGAACATAAAATCTGATTAAACTATACAAAACGTGTAATAAAGTAGAAAAAGTACCTATGGCTTCGTTGCAACAAAATAAAAATAGTATACAATATATATAGATATATATAAATTGAGAGCATTAGATTGAGTATTTTTTGTTGTTTTTCTTTTTGATCAAACTTTTCAAAGAACACGAAAAAGTTGGCAGTTTGTTTTCATCCACGAGTACCGTTTTTAGTCCAATAAATAAAGAAACGTACACAACCGAATCAAAAATTTTGATTTCTTTCAAGCAGAAAGCCGCAAATCGTCGAACGTTGAGATCCAATATACAAAATAATAAAACACAAAATAATCATTATTACGGATAATAACCCTCTACCATGGCAAGTAACTTAGCTGGGGGCAAAATAAACAAAAAAAATAAAACAAAATAATAAAATAAACAAAATAGACCATGCACACAATTGTTTCTAAAACATATAAAACAAATACAATACTGCTGTATTAAGGTTGAGTCGTAAATAAGTACACTTTGCAACTAGAAACGGAAAGTTATTACAAAAAAAAAACACACTATTATAAGATATAATAACAACAGATCCAACATTAATAAACATTTAATAATAATAATTAACAACAATTTGAGTGGTGGTAATTAATTTGCAACCAAAAGGTCGCTTTGTTTGTACTCACATTGCATTCTTTTATCTAATAAAAATAAATTAAACTATATATCATTCAATAAAAAAAAAATAATACAAAATAACAAATTAAGTACAAGTGAGTATTTGTAGGTAAAAAAGGTCATTTAATGCCTTATATTATGGTAAACTGTAGTTAAACTACGAACTATACAAGCATTAGATAAAAACTAAGAAGCATATTTCTCTAATTAAACAAAAGAACTTAAATATTATAATATAGCGCGTATTGGACAATTCAATGTTTTGCCGCGCTACTTTTAGGACGGCTTTAAAATACAATAATAAATATAAATCTTCATATATTAATACATACACGCATATATATATATAGTATATAATGTATATAATAATATAAACAATACAAACACTCGCAAATTAATACAGAAATGGCAAGAATTTTCAATGATTTTCATTCTTAGACAAGATTTTTCCCCCCTTATTTTGATAACTCATTTTTTTTTCTCCAAAAATTCAATCACAGCACGAAATTACACACAAATTATGTAGGTTTAGGAACAAAACTACTTCTATTATATTTGAATTATTTCCTTTGATCTCGACAACGTGTTGGATGTGAATTGCTTCAATGGGCTGTATTTTTACGTTCAACAATAAACATACTTTTAAGTGTATTGGCAACAAACGTTTATACATTGTTTCCATTTACAACTCGTGATCGATTCGATTATTATACATTTGATCCGTAATAAAAATAGTTTAAAACATATTCTGTGTATATTTTTCTCTCTCTTCTATTCTCTTAGTGTGCGCGCGTGTGTATGTGTGTGTGTGTATGTAACGACCTCGGTAACGACACACCCTACTAACATTTCTTTGTAATAATTGCTGATTATTGTTAATACTAATCATTGAAATAGTTATTCTATTCATAGCAAACACTTGTACAGTTTTTGTTTCAAATTGAGCCTCATTGATATTTAAGCTTCTAGCCACATTTGCACTTTCATTAATTAGCCTCACCGTTCATAATATTTTAAGTTTTCACCCACATATAAGCGATTATTTAATTAATATTTTGTTGTTTTTTCATAAGATGAACCTTGATTTTTTTTTATTCCATTGATATATTTTTTGCTATGCCATTTGATTTCGCTATTCATAAATTTTGTGTAATAACACTTGTTGCTGCTGCGTGAACCACTTAAGGTGATGTCCCAAATAGAAATAAAAGGATTCAAACAATGCTATAAAAATATTTTCTTTTCTTGCAACTCATAACTATATTCGGAATACAATTGCTATGTCTCGGTGTTGATGGGAAACGTGAGGAGAGAGAAGTAAAGGAATGCCTCCTTCTCTGTCAATCCCGATTGTAAAAAAAGGGGTATAATAATAACTTCAAATACAAATTCAGCTTGGTTTTAGGGTGTGATCGTTGGTTTGCAAATGGAAACTAATGCGTATTGGGTTTATGTTGTTGTTGTTGTTTTTTTTTATATAAAAATTCCTTTCCTATCATGTGCGAGGCTACCTCGTTTTGGCTTTGGCTGCTGCCACATTACCAGCGGCCGCGGCGTTTTTCTGCGCGATGTGAGTTTGGTAGTGTTTGGCCAGATGGGCCTTCTGTCTGAAACTTTTGCCGCAAAGGCTGCACGAGAATGGCTTTTCACCGGTGTGCGTCCTGATGTGTACGTTGACGGAGTATTTGTCTTTGAAACCTTTCGAACAGATGCTGCAGTAGTGTAAGCTCCGTTCTTTCCGCACACCGTTCGACGTCGACGTGGCGTTCTGTACGGTGGTCTGCTTGGAGCCGCTGTTTGATCTCTTGTATTTTTTGGTGGCGGGTTTCGTGCTTGTCACAACAGGCGTGGTGATCGATATCGGAGAGTTGAGGTTGTTCAGTAAACCAATCTGGTCCGGAGATATAGTATAAACGGTTTCCACCGACGTGTCGATCTGACAAAATTGGTTCACACTTTCAGCCACCTCGTTTGCGATGCGCTTAAGTTTTTCAAAGTCTTCAGGATAAGTGTTGTCGAGTTGCGAGAGTATGATGTCATCCATACTGTGAGTGCTGGAGGGATTATCCGGAGGATTGTCAGTTGATTGCCTTTGCGGCTGTTGAATTTGCTCTTCGAAGATCACAGTACCATTGGCGTCAATACCGGCGACAATGGTCGGTATCTTTTCTTGCTCTATAGGCTCTTGTTTAACAAAAATAGTTTCTGTTTTCGTTGGTGGCGTAGAAAGCACTCGCCGCAATTCGGTATTGTTCTCTTTTTTAACACCATTATACCGAACGAAGGCCTTCCCTTGCAATGCGCTTCGAAGCAACGAGTCTGGAGTACCGTTGTTTGTATTGTTGTTATTCAGCTTCCAATCGTTGTTGTTGTTATTGAATCCGTCGTGCGCTTCCAGAAGAGGTGTATCAATTATCAGAGAACTGGCAAGCTCATCTTTGTTATCTGCGAATCCGCTGTCTTCGTATGTGTATGTTTCGGATTTTATTAAGCCATCCGTGTTTTGATTTAGACTGCCTTCTGTATAGTTGTTATTGAAGCCGTTCAATTGACCCGGCATAATGTTAAGGATCGAATCAATATCCAAACCACTTTGTAAATGTTCCATCGAGTTCGGACTCGAAACTGAACCATCTTCTTCCTTGATTATTGTCGTTAGTGGTTGTCTATACCAAGTCCCTTGGTCAATACCGTTCAATACGGTTAACGTATAGATGTGACCATCGGTGGTGTTGTTGTTATTATTATTGTTAGTGAGTTTGTTATTCTCCACAACACCGTTTGCGACATCTTCTTCTGAATTCCAGCAATACTTGTTTAGATCTTCAAGAATAGCTGTCTCTATTCTCACTGTCTCTTTATCACCCCAGAAATCGAAGTTCGATACGTTTTCCGACGTTGTCGTTGGCACTGATAACTCGGCAGTGGGCATGTTGTTGTTAGTTTCTTTCTCTTCTGTTCCGTTCCCGAGGAATGCGTTTACAGTACGCATTTGCTTTTGGAATTGATTGTCGTTATTGTCTGGAGTTACAACAAAATCGAAGAAGTCCGCTTTCGAGAGATCTTCAGTACGGAATGCTTCAGTTATATCCATTATCACAGAAGAACAAAGGGAGATGATTTCAGTTGTCGTGCCGACAGGAAACTTTTTTCATCTTCTCTGGCACCCAGCAAGTTCTGAAACAAGAAGACACGTTGCAATAAGTAAATGCTTAAAATGGAATCATTCATTATAATGGGACTGCGAAAATTTCCAAACCAGAATTCAATCGTTTATCCCATTCGGTTTTACGTAATTGAAGTGGGATTTATTTAGAACGCATGTATCAATCACGCGTCTACCCAGCAATAAAGTAAGATTTAACAAGTCCACTTAAGGCCGTTAATTGCGACCCTATTTCCATAGTACACGTGTTAACATGTCCTGTTACTATTTCGCACGACAAATAAATTCTAAGGCATTTTTTTTTTCTTCCACCTCCCGTTTTCCAGTCGGTCGACAAGTTTCTTTACAAATTGATGTTCATTAAAATTTAACTTCCTAATTGGTTTTAATTGTTAATTTAATAATGGGAGAACCGAAAATGCTTTCTCGCCGAGTCTATTGTCTTAAGACTTAATAACTGAAGGAATATGAATGTGTTCGCTGCGGCGAAGGCGGAGACGGAGACGAGGTATGGAAAGAAAAAATAACGTTTCTTGTGAGAATAGACATGGTCGAGTCGTGCTTTCAATTACGACAACGTGAGAATATTTGTAGGTTTTAGTTACGTGTACCCCAAAAAATCCACGTTCTCGTTATTAAAAAGCCTTTACAAGCGAATCACAACAATGCTGCGACCACCGAGAAGTCGCGCAGACCGATGCCCAATGATCTCATGTAATGTGCATGCTCGGATTATTTATTATTTCTTTTTTTTTTGTATTATTTATCCTCCTTCTATATACTCTACTCCGTTCATAGCTCAGCACTATAATTTACACTCTATAATAATAAAAATAACCGAACACACACACATGCATACGTACAAGGATTCCATTAAATTATATTTACTGTTATTTTATAAAATCACAATTCATGCCGGAGAAATATTTGCGCTAAATACTCAACAACTATGAACAACGGAAAAAGGTAAACTTAAAGAATTGTAAATAATAATAATAAAAATTGTCAACCGACTCACGCAGCTGATTCAAATTAAATTTCAATTAGAAATTGAGTCTAAAGCATTTCATTATTCTTTCAACAGAATTTTCATTTCTTAAGAGGTTTTTCTTGCAATTGAAAATCATGTCGATTTTACTGGTTCATGTCTATTCCAAGATTCCAATTATATAAGTACTAATATTAGGTAATAAATAGTATGAAAATGAAAGAAACATTTTAAATGTTTATATACGCACGACTCTAAAATAACATATAATTACGCAAGCTAATCGAAACAAGTACATGAAAAATAATTTACCTCATCCTACAAGCGCTTCATGTACTTTAACAAGTTTCCAAGTATTTAACAAATTACTAAGCAATTATTGTGCAAATTTGCTTTATGGTATCCATGTGTAATTGATACACAAATGTTTATGACACTTTAACCAGTAGTAATATGATATGAACAGTTCCATTTGGTAGGTAAAAACTTTTCTAATTATAGTATTTTAGTCAACATTATTTATTTTTATTACTAACTTCTTCAGGAAATATACTGAATAGTATTTTGTAATGTAAACAATGAGTAAATATTAATTAAGTTAATAATTCCTCAAGTTAGTTATCCTGTTTACATATTTTTGTAACTTAAATTGAGTAAATATTTCTAATGTTGTAGTTGGAGTTATGAGTTACTATTAAAGTTAAGTTATGTATATTCCGTATGTGTATGTATACAGATTCTTTGAGTGCTATTTGTAATGGTGGCGATGACGAAATTTTATGAAATAAACAGTGATTAGGATCAGGCGATTCGAGCGATTTGAATGAGAAGTGCGGAAAGAAACCCGACGATAAATTGCATTTAGTAACGTTATAAATTATTGTTTATGTTGCCAAATATAAAATAGCCGTGTCCGTTTCGACACCAAGCGGAGAAATAGATCGGCATTTGGTTTCCCCCTAGGGGGGAAGGCTTGCGAGATACGTGGGCGTATATATGTGATGTCAATTAAAGGAGTTTCACTCCATATTTAGTCTAACTCGCATAACTCTCTCGATTTGCTCTCTCGGCCCAAAAAACGCACCACGAAACGACGCAAAACGCCGAGCAAAAATATACGAATGGCCTAAAATTCACAATGGACATATCCAAGTCCAGTGCCTTCGCACCGATCCATAAAAGGCGCTTATTATTTATAACAACCACCCTTTATTTAAATACGCTCAGTTTCTTTCATATCTCCTCATCCTCGAATAATAACAAATATCAATAGGTGTACTTCTTGATGGAAACCTTCTCTCTTCTACTTCCAATTAAGACCTTCGTCTTGTCTCGGCTGTAGCTCAATTGCCTGAAGTAAAACAAGTCGACAATGGACTTTCTTTTTTTTTTCTTCTTATTTAATTAATTAGAAATATTAAACAAATTTCTCCGCAGATATTAAACAGGATCATCAAACGTCGCACCATAAAATACATCACACGTACAGATGCGGGCAGAGACGCAGTCCTTCTCAGAAACTGAAGCAATTAAAATTCTTCGATTTGCTTGTTTCAGAATTACATTATTCTCTCCGGCTTGCAGACTGGACGCGAACGTTGTTACGCAAGTCCGCAAGTTGCGCAACGCGCTCGCGAAATGATAATTATTTAGTTAATTCGCGTGATAATGTAATTGCACGGCATAATTAAATCGCACCTGCCTACACCGAATTTGCTGTTCCCTCGTTAGTTTCGCGCATTCCAATTGGAATTCGTATATCTGAGTTTCCGCCGCAGCCACCGGGGAGGCAGGTTTTATCCTTCCATTTTGGTCATTCTTTTCTATTCTCATTTTTTTTCTTCTGTTCTTTCATTTCCAAATACACTACTACAACATCGATATGTCTAAGGCGATAACCCATTTACCAGAGCCGCATGCATTATTTATAATACAAACATGCCGAATGGTAATGGGCTGGAGAACATTTCAGTCGCTAAAAGTCACGACTAAGACATTTAGAAGAAGGCTGTTATATGCAACGGGACAGCAGACAATGGGGACGGCAGGCCGAGTGATCGCAATTCCACGCACTGCATAACTGAAACAAACCCTCCTCGTCCAAATACGACAGATTGTATCAGGATCATGTGCCAATCATGTCAACACCTCAGCAAAAACACAACCTATTCTCATAACAGCGAAAAAATGAAGAAACAAATCAGAAGAACATATATTATGATATCTTTTTCAAACATTACCGCTCTTTCTCAGTGTTTCATTACCTATCTTTCTCGCTTCAAACATAATTGCCGTCTACGAGAAACTGGTTTTATGGAATTTACATTGATTATGCCCATAGAATATTACTGACACAATTAACTGGTTGACCTGAATTTAAATATGTTTCATCCGGGAACAATTTAAAAATAGACATCAATAAATAGAAAAACTCTCAATAGTTGCAAATAATTCCATTTTTAATAAAATTTATTACCACTATACTATAAATATCTTATGTTTAAATCCATTACATATAGACTTACAATTACACTTACACTCTAATAATAATTTATATAAATAATTATAATATATAAAAATGTAACTCATATATTTGAAGTGGGAGCATAGTAAATAAATAATTGCTAGTCGAGTTGGCAACTATTTGAATTTATAATTGTTTGCCATAAATATTGTATTACTATTATAAACTTGGGATCATTTTCAAAGTATTTTTATAATTTAATACTCACATCAAAGTGTATACATATACAAATGAATGTGTAAGAAAAAAAAACTTAATGTTGAAATAAAATCTAATGGATTTAAGACGAGTAAAAACGCAACCACAAAAAATAATAATAACGACGATTCATTAAAACTCTTAATGCATATGCTATTCCGTAATGTAAAAACCGTTATACCGTACGAATTTCCGATTCGGTGTTTTCATCTCAAACATAAACTGCAGGAAGTCAACGCGATAACAACGTTTAACTTGTGTTGAAAAATACTAGACCTATTAAATGAATGCTGACTGTGCCCTTTTTTTTTTCTAAATACATAACAAAGATGTGGGAAAGACGACGGGACGTGATCGAAACACGACTTTTATGTTTCATGTGTTATGTTATGAGGGGAATTCAATGACGGTTACTGGACGTGACTACCGCTAATCCAGTGGGCGACAATTTCCAGATTATTTATGGTAGAAGCTAATAAAATTATTAATAGTTAAATTATGATTTAAGATTATTGAGACTTTGCAGAATTTAACTATTATAAAAATGTACATATAATCTTTTTCTATTCATTTTTTTTCCAATAATTTAAAGTTTTGTTGTATGAAAAAGGCAATATTGAATAATAGTGCGTTTCTTATAATAAAAGAAAGAATACCTTTAAATATGAAGCAAATTTTTAGTTATTTTTAATTATTGAACAATAATTTATTTGAATAATTGATAACTAATAGAATCATTTGGTTAGAGAGGTTTAAGATTGAATGAACTTCGATTATCGTTGACATTGTTCGTGTTTATGTACTTTGTAAGATAATAAATATTGTTGTTGTTATTATTATTATTAGGAAATGTTAGTCATAAAAGGTATTTGCAATGCGGTGGTTGTGGGTGATTCACCTGCTGGCAGTCTGTGGGATTGCAATATCGATTTTACATTTATCTGGACATTTTATCTGCTCATTGCATCTTGGAATTCAATCATTGAAATATAAATTCAGAGAACATTTACAAGCCGGTTCGCGATGTACGGAAATGAGTTACACATAATATTTGCATTTTGAGCATCCCAAGATGATGTTCAGGACTTAGTTGTACGGATGTTTGCGAATGAAAGACAACGCGAGGAACAGTAAATGATAATGCTTACATAGCTGGTAGAACTGAGTCATGCATGGAGTAATTATCTGATTCGAACAGGACCTCTTCTCTCAGGTAGGTCCGTTTTTGGAGGAATTAATTAAGGTACACGGAATTAACATAAACTGCTCATTAATCATTCACGTAACGTGTGCATTGAATGCGATGATCGCAAGGATTTTGTATGCACCTCCTTCCTCTGAGGTGTTATTTAAATGCGCTCATGTGGTTCAACGTTTGACATTAACTGCAAGGACGGTCACCTTTAATAATAATATTCTTCGTACAATTTTGTGTGAAGTGTTAAAGGCCACACAACAGCATCATCGTAATTTTGCACGTGCCGGATTTAACCATTTGCGCGCTTTTTCTTCGTTACAACTATCTTCTCCAGGAAAGAGTTTCCGTTCGATTATCACCAATATAAATATCACACTTAACGTTGCCGTTATTGTTTTTTTTGTTGTTGTTTCGTTTATTTGTTGTTGCTGTTATTTGTTGCGGCGGCAATTTGATCGGTTGCGCAATTTCCCATTTGTCGCATAGTGCAACGTGCCATCAATACCCTTTCTTCAGGCAAGATATTGCCTTAAAGAGAATTATGGCTGGCGATGAAGAGACGAACTGAAATCTCCCCGGACGCTCGTTAATTTAATTGCCCATAAGACATGTTGCGAGTCGCATTTGCACAAGAAAAAAAGCCCAATTGGAATGCTTTCGGAACTTACTTACTAAATACGTCACCATCAGCAAACCATCGATTAATTCATATTATTACGTGAGGACTCACTGGAAGCGGCGGCATCAAGTGTAAGAAATAATAAAAAAATAAAAAATAAAACAAGAAACGCACAACCAAAAAAAAATAAATAAAACGAAGATAGATGCGAAGAAGCAGAAGAAGAAATGAGCAGAGCGCTCCTAGATATTATCAATGACCGTAAGCCACGTACCATGGCACAGTTCTGAAGTGTATTTTCAAGAGTTACGCAAGTGGGATTAGATCACAAGTCGTGAGGTGTTCGGAGGGGAACGAAAAAAAAAGGAGGAGAAAAAAACAAGCCTTCTCGGATGATTTGCAATTTTATATAGGTTCATTTGGCGTAAATTGCCTAGGAAGAAAGTTTCGGAGAAGAAATTTTTCGGCGCGTTTCGTAACGTCGGCCAACGCCACTAAAACACATGACGAAATAATTGTCGCAATAAAGTGTTATTATTGTTGGCGTAAGTATGTGAAAATAATGAGCAATTTGCGTTATCAGTGTAATTCTGAGTGAGGTGAAATAATAACCGGTGCAACCGGTAGTTATTTATGAAACACTATTAGCCTACAATATTCTATTAAGAAAATTATTTACTCTTGTTATTATTAAGTCCAATCCTCGTCCAATCTTTATTAACGGCGACCTTAGTGCTATTAATATCGTGATGTGCCTTTTTCTGATAGCAGCAAGAAGACACACGTAAAAAAAGAAATAGAGAAAGAGATAGGAAAAAAAAACCAATTATCAAAAATGATTCAGCTCCGTCTGACAATTAAATAGAAAACGCGACGTGATACGAATTCCTCGCGATCGAAAAATTGAATCTAAAAATTGTCCGTCCGACAATGAATTGGGTTATTCAATTTGTTTGAAGTGCCTAATAGACGTTCACTTAAATACTAATTAATTATTAATTATCGTAATCACACGTTGTGAGTCCAACCAATCAACGCAAACACACATACACACGCCATTTTCATATTCATTTCGTATAACAATTTCGACTTTATCGAAACCTTAATTGATTTCGACAAATAATTAATTCCACGACTTGGAATTGGCAGCTCAGGAAAATAATTAACAATTTCGCACCTTTCCGGGATCTACCATCACTTTTAACATATTTTATTGCGAAACAGAGAGAAAAAAAAAATGTTGTGGGTCAAAATAATTAATAACGTATATTAATTACATCTATGTCTACATATAACTAATTATTTTTACACGATAATAAATCAAGTCGCGTTAAAGTTTTAGGAAAAAGTTTCTAAATATGACACAACTTTATTTTCTGGTTATCACAAAACAAATCAAAACAAGTATTTAGTTAATTTCGAAATAATTCAGTCGAAATTCGGTTTTGTTATGAGAAGCGGATTAACTTAATCCCAGATTGAGATTAATATTACAAATAGTACAGTTACTTGTATACGTCGCAGCGTTTTATGATTTTCGAGGTTACTATTAAATATGTTTTAATTTGTCTTCCATATATGCATGAGTTGTTATACAACGTTGCATACAGACCGGCTTCCGTATAATAGTAGATCCGAAGGTTGTGTTTTGTAGCATACATTGTTACTACGAACGTTATATTCAATTCCATCCTAAAACATGCAGTTGTCCTTATAAACAGATTTTTTCTTTTTAAATCTTGGAATAAATTACCCGACTAATAACATACAATTATTCTCTTTTTTTTCATTATTATTAAACGTAGAAATTAATTACTCGGGCTTCTATTTTATAATATTTACCTCTTTGCAAGCGTGTAATAATTGTATCGAAAAGCTAATAAATATGGAAACAATCTAATTAACATTAGAACATGATTTTTTTAAATTTTCACTCTTCTATTACCGGAAGAAAGCGATTCCGCTTAAATTGCATTAACTCTTATTTATAATTTTCACAATGAAGAGTGTTGTTAAACTGCGAATGAATAACGCAATCATATTTAAAGTTCTTCGCATGCAATGGATTTTCTGAGCAAATTTATCATCGGTTTTAGTGGAAGCCATAAAAACTGTTATGAAATCTTAAACCCAACTCGAAGGTAAAACTATATTCGATATTCGATACTGTTGGCGGTTTGTACAAATTACTATACATTACAAACATAAACTTACTACGAACTTATTGCAAATAAAGAATTACATATTTTATATTTAACATATAAAAAATAAATTTTATTAGACAAACTTGATTTCTTATAAGAAATGAAGGAAATAAATTGGTTTCACTATTTTTGATTAACATAACTGGTGTGAAATTACAGTTTTATAATTAAGTGGCAATTGTTTTGATTGAACCAAATTTCTTTTATAACAAATAATTAATAAACATATGGATTGTTCATAGCTAATTGTAAACTAATTTAAAACAAAATCAAGGTATAAAAGCAGATGCGTTACATTTATGAAATAATTAACAGAAATAAGCTAATGATTCTTGTATTTTAGGTCACATTAGTAATGGGAGTCGTAGATGTTTAGAAATCCATTGAGAATAATCGTTAGATTGATTTATTGATACATTTTCGGATGTATACTGTTTATGCTAAATTTCGCATCCTGGTCATTCAAATGTAGCATGATACTTGATGCTGTGTTTGCATGATGAGATGGAAAAGGACGAAAAACGAGACGAGACGAGAAACATGGACACGGACCCCGTTTTGCGGTGAATCACATAAATATCTTTTATGGTACAGAAAGCCACCTGCTATCGACCGGCTACTAATAACGTGTTGAAAAAATTAATTGGCTCAAATTCACTACACATATGCGGATAATTAAATCAACATCTCTCTCCGAAACGACACAGTCTCTGTATCTCTCCTTTTAAGTTGCTCCAATAAAGAAAAACGATATCGTCCGCAAAAACTTAACTTAAGTTAATAAAGTAATAATGAATTAAATTTTAATATATAGCTTTAAATTTTTAGAAGAATTATTGAATTATGCGAAACAGAAAATAACCTTCATCCCAATTCTTCATCCATTTCAATGATTTTTTTTTAACATTTTATGGTTTTCTGATCAAATTAGGATTTTACAAGGACACTATTTAGTTTTAGTTTAATTACGACTATTGACTAATCGTTTTTTAATTAAAATTAAATCAAATATACATATTTTAAAGCCCTCACTATATTTAATGCTTATACAAATAATCATTATACTACGAAAAAAAAATATATTTGTTGTTTTACTTAAGAATATTCTGGAGGTTAACTTATCCAATATATTTGACTAATAGTCAAATCTACACACATTCAGGTATTAATTTTAAAATACCTCGATTAACGAATTGGTCATGTTCTACAGAAATATTTCGTCAGAGGTAAAAATACTATGGGTATAATGGAGATTTTTAGCATTTATCCGCAAGAACTTCTTTAATTTCGTCATCATTTTCTGTGTCTTCGTTGCTAACATGATTTATCTAAATCATTCACTGAAAAACCATCGTCTTCTGCATTCAATAAATTTCTAACATCAACATTTTCGAAACATATTTCTATTAATTTTCTTCTTCTGCCAAAACTTCTAGCCTAATTAACGAATGATTTTAACTAAAATGAGAATATTTTTTCTATGTACAATATTTGTAATTATTCCTTATATAAAAATACAAGCATATTAAGAGTAATTTAGTTAAACAGAAATTTTCTATGCATTATAATAAACTCCATAATAGCGAAAAGAAAGTTTTTAACAATTAATTCTTATTTTCTTTTCTCGTTTAGAACATATTTTATTTTTATAGATTTTTCATTAGTTTTAACAATTTCTCAACACCAAAAATGGTTTAAAAACACAAAGCGTTTTCACAAATCAATTTATTATTTAAAATTGTTATCTTTAAGAACATAAAATTTACATTTATGTGTTTTGAACCAATTGAACGCATATTTTAACTTATTATAATGAACGAAATTTAGAATCTAATTAGATTAATTAATCTATTTCAATCTATTGCGTATGTTTTACGTCAATCGTCGTTTATTTATCGATAAAATATTCAGAGTTGGTTTTTTAGGTTCCCGGGTTAAAGTAATCAAATATTCTGAAGTACAGTTTAATGTTTTTTTTTTTGTTGTTGTACGTTTAGCAAATAGAATAACAAATCAATTTCTAAAATTGCCTTTACATCACCTGAATAATGATAGGCTTAGGTTAAAATGTTTAACATCAAGTTGTGCATTGTTTAGTTAATGTTTCATTTAATTTTTTTTTAATAATATTTTATATAGTATTGTAACACGTTCGTATAAAATAATTTGAGAAATAACTTCAATAGAAATTTACGTTCTCAAGTAATTAAAATTGTTAATTAGAGAGAATTGATTTTATTTATAAAACATTAATTCATACTATAATTATTTAATAATTAAGATTTATTTATTACATTTTATATGTCTTTTGAATATTTTCAGTATTTTATTTATTTTTCTAGAAATTAAAAGTATTTGCGAATACAGAAATTGAACTGTTTCGTAAATCTAGAGTTCTTGATATAAAGACAAAGTAAAAAGTCAACTACTTTTTCTGTTTTACTTGTGTTTACTTGCTTTATGTTCAAGTATTTTAATGTGTATTTTATCAACATACTATATTATACTTGACATGTTAATTGGAATGATGCGTAGAGAATAATAAATAGGAAATAGAATTTAGGTTAATTTTGCAATAACGTATGATCTATAACAATTTCTATAGTAATTTTCCGAGAGAACGTCTCAATACGATTTTCTTGTTTCGAAATTTATAGCGTATTTCACCGGCGTGTATTTGAAGCAGAAGCAAAAAGTGTACGGCACTGAATGAACGATTTATAATTAAAGAAAGTTCAATCTAGACAAATAAACAAAGTTTTTCCAGTATAATTAAAGTCGAGTGTACAGCATTGAAAGTCTTGTCTCGTTCCTTTGGATGAATATGTATGGCGGCGTGTGTTTTGGATGCCCGGCGGCCGCAACCTTCTTTATCAAGATTTCCCTGTAACCCAACGCCAGTTTGAAAACGAACGAAAGAACAAACTCCACCATAAACCAATAAGGATGGTTCAGCTGCAGATAATATAATTGTTGGAATCTTGATTGAGGATTAAGAGAGACCAGTTTCTGTCTGGAAGCGCGACGATTGTCATGCATCTACAATGGCGTCCGTGTAACTCGTAACCTACGCACATACATACTCATTCGTGACACATCAATTAACGCGTATTCTTAATGGTACCTTTTCCGGTTTTTCCAGAACCCTTAATAACCGGGAACAACGGTATAGCAGATCCGAAACGGAGATAGCATTGAAATTCGTTCGTTTCGAATCGAATAAGGTCATTTATTTTTTTTTTATTTTCGTATTCCGTTCGGTAAACTGAATCACTGTTTAACATTGAAATTATAAATCGGTTAGTTTAGAGAAATGCAATTAGTTCCTATTCAAACGAACACATAGAAAAAAAAGCGAGTTGTTGTACTAGTTAAGTTTAATTTATTTGGTGATTAATTTGGTATTTTCTGGGGCGGAAATTTTTCGGTTTCCTAAAGAACTTTGATGACGTTCCACGATAAAAATCGCCGGTTTGGTTGTTGGAGCCTCGTCGCTTTTCTTTTCTTTCTTTCTTTTTTTTTGTGTTTCGACTATGTTCTTATGCGTTGGCAGCGAAGAATTTTAACGACTTATAAATCGGAATCAAAACCAAATAGTTGAATAGAAAACGGCCGAGCTACCATTTAATCCGTGAACTGTCAATCAATGGTCGATACATAATAAATATCGGTATAATACATCCACGAGCCCGGTTTTGAATTATCTACGCGATCTAAATTACCGCGGACCGCGCATATTGCGAATAAATCTACGTAGATAAATTAGTGCGAACCGCAGCGAAAATAAGAGCAATATATGTAAACGACACGGTGCAGCGGTAGTGAATAATTAATTTCACTTCGATATATTTTCGTAACCTCGCACTAAGGTGATATTAAAACGCCAATATTCAAGCACTAAATATAGATACGTATCTAAAGAATTACTTTTTTTTTTTGCGACTTGTCAAACTGTTCGTAATATGAGTTACGAGCGAAATTTTTATAGTTTGTAATTAGTTTTCATTGCTACAATTAACACACTTTAGCATTGTTTAATAACCAGCCCGCGCCGTAACGTCTCTGCTTTTTTTTTTCCTCCTGTTCACATTTTTTCTTTTTTAATTCCACGACTTTCATTTCGCTCGAAAAAAAAAGTAATAATAAGCAGAAAATAATAATAAGAAAAAGCTACACATTTTTCATTGCGACAAGTAGAAATTACGCTGCTATTCTTATTATTTCGATACGGCGCGTTCCTTTTTTTGCGTTTCGGAATCGCGGGTTTCCCGCCTGCCGCCTCGTCGAAGTCTCCCGGTCTGAACTCGATTTGATCTCCGTAGAAAACAGGAAAAAAATGCATTCCTTCGCATAAATTATATTCAGAATTGCTTTGCTATATCTAATCTAATGAGCAGTGAATCCGATGCGTTTGATGTAAGCCAATAGGTGGCTAACACGAGTTAAATTCGACGTTAAATCCGAACGCGTACACGGAACGGAATATAATGAGTTGGAGTTGGAAAAGAAACACTTTCAGATTATATATATATAGAGAGAGAGAAATAAAAAAAACTTCTACTGACCCGTTGCTCGGTGGATAACAGAAATATAATCCTAACAGATTCCATACGTTGCTGTTTTCCTTCTTTTTTTTTTCCTTGATTTTCTTTTCGTTGCGCGTATTTCCACTAGTTTATACTAATATCATTATAGGGAAAACATTAAACATTTATATCACAGCACTAATATCACAGAATATTGCGTCGGTAGAACTTGTTTCGGTTTGGAGATGTGAAAAAGGAGTAATAAAAATCGACTAAACTAACGGAGTAACGTAGCGTAAGAGCAGCACACGGAGCGGCGCAGGCTACTCGCTCCGGCGACCTTTAAAAACTGACTGAGTGAGCTCCGGTTTATTGTTTTCGTGCGTTGCGTAAAGCCATGGGTTCGATTAATATTCGGCTTTGGTCTTGATCTATCTAGAAATTATAATGACCATGTACATACTACACACGGAGCGCCGCTACTCTTAAAAATTCCCTTTGTTTTATCCACTGTATCATACACCTTACCTACATTAAATAGATCACTACTCTAGGAAAAAATAAATAAAACTTTAAAAACGAAAATTCAGAAGAAATATAAGTAAACTGCATTGAACAATGTTTCAAAAATCAAGATATTTCATATTTTTTTAACATGAAACATACTAAACAGTTAATTAAATTGTTCAGGAAAATATCAATAAAGAAAAGAAACTTTATTTTAAAAATAAGGCATATACTTATATATTCTACAAGTATCTACAACAAAACCAATTTATTAAATTTATTTTATAATGTAGTTTATTGAAGTATTCCATTTAAATTCTCTTAAAATTAATACATATTACAAAAAATAAATTTATATTAAAAATTATTACAAAATTCGTCAATTATTCTCAATACTAATAAAGCAATACCTCGCAAAGTACGGGTAATCGGTTCTGTCAATATCCCGGATTCTTTAAAACCGGACTAATCGAGAATTTTAGAACCGGATACAAACAAAAATAAACTTAACTGTACACAACAAACGATACTTTTGTTTCACATTTAATTTTATTTAGGTGATTTTATTTCAATAAAATATTTAAAAGATACGAATGATCCACATATTTGATATTTAATTTATGCATGTAATACTTTATATATATAAAAATACAAAAAAAAATGAGATTAGAAAATAGAGAGAAATTTGAAAATAGTTTTAGGTCGTCTCTGTGTAAACGCATTTCGATTTTAATGATTTCCTAAAGTGTAATTAATTATCTTGTCAATTAGACGTCGCGTCTTTGATTAAGGTTTCATAATCTATTAAGTATGTTAGAATATTGAACAGCAGTTAATTAAAATAAAATAAAAACAGTTCCAAAGCTTTTATTATACAAATTTAGTTTATTAACAACACTTTTAAATTTTGAAAACATTGATTTCTATTCCTACATCGATTTGTCCACAAAAAAATATGATTTCTTAATATCTCATTGATATACACATTTTGTTTGACTTAATTAGATTAGTTTATAGAACAAGTTAAAACTTGATTAATGTTATTATAGTGTAACTTAATTATTTTGCTTCATACTTTTACTTAATATAGAAGAAATCGATTTGTTTAAATTCATTCTTTAAATTTTGAAGATTTTCAGGAAATTGTCATTAATATTTGTTTGCAGTGTATTTGATTCTTTCATAATTCTAGATTTTAATACTTTTAATGTGACTTTAGTAAGGTCATGTTTCCCTAGAAAAACAAAGTATAAGAATTTTGGAAATATTAGCGCTTTTATTCTATTTAGTCTGTAGAAAGATTAAAGTGAAATCAATTTTTTGTAATTGAAAAGTTTATATAATCATCAATATTTACAAATAAATTTCCAATATGCTAAATAGTAGAATTACATCGTTGTTGTATTTTTTTTAACTATTATAAGAGAGTTTTGTATTTATATAAATTTCAAATATTAGAATTCGATCTAGTCTATTAAATTTCGAATATTTAAGATTGGCAACTTTCTAAATGCAACCAAAAAAAAAATGTTAAAAAATTAAATCAAATATGTGAGGCAGAAAGATCGTCGAAATAATTTACCGAGCAATTCATTAGCGCACTTAAAGTTTCTTCTTTGGCAATTATTCTTAATTCGTTTCATTGTTTGAAGCGAATAATTCATTTAATGAAAGGTCTTAAAACGACAGATTCAGAGTTCGTTCTAAATCTGCTCAGTTGAGTGGAATCAATCTATGCTGAGAATTAATGAACCAATTTGGGAAACGTGTCATTAGCATATTATTAATACGCATTTTATTTGTTGAGGGACAAAAAAAAAACAAATAGTTATTTTTTTTGGCCTGAAGTTATTTATCAATCAGTGTGTCCTTTGAGGTAGACTTTCCAATGATGAATAATACTGTTGTTGGATTTTATTGTTTCAGTTATGAAATCGGTTATGTTTGTTTGGTGACCGGGCTGGGTGGAATTAGGAGCAGCAAACCCTGTAATTTGTAGTTTCATTGCGTTAAGGCCGAGATTTCGTTTTTTGAATTATGGCTATTTTTATTTGATAATTCGATACAGTTTTATATGAATCGTGACTGACTATAAACGATTATCTATCTGACTCAATGTGTGTGTGTGTATCTGGATAAAATAAAAAAATAATAATAAAATAAATGTGGACTGCTGCGGTTGAAGGAAAACTGGCGAAATTATTGATTATTATCTTTGACGTGTCGAAGTTTTTACTGGAGATGATTAATACTGGTGTAATAATTTCAGTTCGAAATATAGGTTAAATCCGGGTGTTGTTAGAACCATACCAGCATTGAGTAAGAAAAAAAAAAACGAAAACGTACGCACGTCCGATGAAGCGTGTTACAACACAGATTTCGGTTAGATAATTAATCGGATTACAATGCAAATGATCATCTCTTGCCGTTGATAATGTTCTGCTCGGGTATATCGAAGATTAGAAAGAGACCAGTGCGTGCGTTCCTATTTCCAATCCGAATGCAATTTATAATTGGAAGCTATTAATTTGCAGCAGCCAATTTATTGGCGCGGCGATTTTTCTTGCGTTACGCTCAGCTGGCTTTTGTGTAACTTTGCGTGTGAATTGGTGAGGTAACGGCAAAGTCGACTGCGATGTCGACGTTTTCTGGACCATTGAATCAATAAACGTGATGATATTCATTCGGATTCGTTCGTTCCCATTTTTTATTTTAAATTTATTTATCCGTTTGTTTTTTTTTCCTTCATCTTTTTATTCTTGTGCGCCTTTTAATAATAATCATAATAATATAGCATTGATTAAATTTGCAATCTGTGCATGTTACGTTTTAATGAGGCAACGAATTACAAAACTCGGTGTTGTCGAAGCTCAATTAAAACGGCCGCATCGGGAGGTAGTAGATCGGTACGATATGTCCATTTCTAAATGGAATCGCGGTGGACAAGTTCCTCGCTGTAATTGCATTTATTAATTAAAATAGATTGCCGGACCAATTGTTGCCTACATGCCGGAACAATCAAATCAGCGACACGAGTTCAATAAACACTCGCAGCTCGAGGATTGGAGGAACAGAACAAGATCGAAAAAAAAGCTTTAACAAGATGCACTTTGTTTGACTTTCTCGAGATCATTGAAGGGCAGCTTGTCGTACAGTCAGCGTACCGTAAAATTTTCGAATTATTTTACATCAAGCTTTTACAGTTTGGTTTTGATAAACACCAAACAATAAAATCGCAGGTGAAACAAGGTACGCTGGTTCTCGAGGCGATGCAACAATGAACTTGCACATTAATTAAATTGTTTATATATATAAAAAAAACATAGATAATTGCATTGCTTTAGTCCCGAAACTAAAACAATTGTATTAACGCTAAAAAGGTCATCGGCCTTTTTGCAGACCAAGCGAAGATAATTAACACTAAAATGCTGTGAACCATGGTCTATTCTAAAAAAAATCGCAATTAGGAACAGATTATGACTTAATGATTACTATTAGGCTATTATACGTATTTTTTTTTAAGTTTCAACAGATTTTCAAAGAAATTATTAGTTCTCGTATTATATATTGAATCTTGATTCAATATTGTATTAATTATTTGATCTAATAACATTATATATAGCAATAACTCGCATAGTCCGGGTAATCGTTTTCGCCAATAGCGCTGATTATTTTAAACCGGACTAATCAAGGATATAAACAAATTCAATATATGAGCCGCACAAAAAGAGATTTTACATAATATGAAAAGAAAATATTGATCATTTATATGTAAACAAATATTTTTGTGTATTTATGTTTTGAAATTTTCCAACTGAACTATACTGAATACGGACTATGCGAGGTATTGTTGTATACAGAATTTTCAATGAACAAAACTATAAAAAAATAATAGAATAAAAATCTCTACTGAATCAATTTCTCTATGCAAAAATAAGCTAAGTTTAAAAATAAAAATAGTACAATTTATGGTAGATTTTATTCAGTTTTATTATGTAGGTTAATATACTTTTAATACAGGTTTTCATCAATAAATATGTAGTTGAATCTGTATTTAAGTAAAATTGAGATGATTTGCGAAATATGTAGTATTTTCACACATTATGCTTGTACTAACAAACTAAAATATAATTTAAACTTTAAAGATATTTTTTTTGTAATCAAGGCTTTATATATTTATTTAATTATATTTAAGCTTTTTACGTAGTCAAAATAAGGGCGCATATTGTTTTTTTTTTTCTTTAAAAATTTAGAAAAAAAATTGCGGGTATGTCTATAAAATTATAAGACAAAACATTATATGTAATTGCAAGCTATATGATTTAAAATGAGAATATGATTGATTGATTTGTACTTACATTCTAGTTCAACATGTCAAGAGCTATTAATGTAAGAATATAGCAAACTAATATAAATGTGGATATGTTTAGATAAATATATATAAAAAAAGCATGAATAATAGAGTGATTTATTTGAAATATGGGTGATAATTAGGACGAGTAGCAGGTAAATTATTTTCAAACTACAAGTTGGAGTCGGTAATTCATTCAAGTTATTTGGGAGCAAAGCTGTCGCCGATAGGATTTGAACGGATTTATTCATTGGAGAATAACCGGAGAATTCCGAACTGTCATCTAAGTAGATAAAATGTAAGGAGCCGGCGGCTAGGCAGGCATTGGAAAACGCCGATTTCTATAAAACCGAATCAGGAATCTTAACATGCATAAAGTGTGCTAGAATCGGGCAACCACAGTTAGGATAATGAAGAAATTATAGAAAATTGCCCGCCGCCCGAATTATCTACGTTACGCCAACGATAAATAACCGAATTCTGATTGTTGTCAATAAACGGAAACACACGTACTTAAATTCCAATTCTCCGTCCAGTAATTGCTTCAAACTTGTTTTTTTTTTCAATCTGTACAAATCTATGTAGTATATAAAGTAAGATTAGCTATTGTAGACCGAATATAATAGAAATTATGAGATACATTAAAAAAAAATAAGTATAGAATAAGTATTATTCAAGTATAAAAATGCTTGAGTTGTGAATGAATGTGAATCAAGGGTTTCAAAATTAAATAGTTTCCGCTGAAGATGGAAGCGGTGTTAATAGGCCAACTCTGTTAATTATTTACACGTGCGCTTTTCATTGTTCCCAGATATGTACGTACCCAAACCGACAGCCGTCATAAAAAATTAACAACTAATTAATAGCAAATCTCTCACAAGACGTTCGCCGAAGAATCGTAATTAACAGCGGTAATTTATGTTGGAAATTAGTTTAATGTCGATTCGGAAATGGAAATAAGTATAAATGTATCAATTCGTTTCGAAACTTGCGCGAGACGATTTAATTATTGGCTTGTGGCACCGGAGGAAGAATAAAAAAGGTTGTTGGCCTTAGGTTGTATTTCGGTTTAGTGCGATCTGATTTGCTTTATATTTATTGGCTCTTTTCTATCTCAAATGAAATGGTAATTTTTGTATCGGACAATCATCGAACATAACACTATTCATAACACTAAGCCTAAGGTACTTCAAATATAGATAAGTTAAACTATTTATTTACAATCTATTCCTACTGAATATGAAGGAAATTATCTTGGTTTTTGTTAGTCTCAGGAAAGTGACCTATGGCAGTTTCCATTTGTTATATAACATAATTTAATGCAGATTTTAATCAATTATTGAAAAGTAGTTGATAATTTTGTGTTAACTAGATTTAAAGATCCATTTACCACCTTGTTTATTATGTATAAAAGAGAAATTCTATATTGTTAACTTATCTATATTTTAATAATGTCTAAAAATTACTTAATTCCTATATATAAGTAATTGCAGATTTATTTATTTATTTTACAATGATATTATTCTTGTTTTTTTCTTCATTTATCTTCAGTACTTAATGTCCCATTAAACTCATATTTAAAATGTTTGGATTGTTCAATTCAGAATGTAATTTTAAATAATATTTGTTATTTTTTTCTTAATTTTTTAAATTTTAATGAATTAATATTCCTTAATTTGTTAATTATAATTAGAATTCTAAAATATTAACTACTACATTTAATGATGGATTAAATCTAATTTGACAATAATATTAGTTTTATCAGTATTTTTTAGTTCATTCATCGATTTATGTTGTATATTTTTTCTTATTTTGATATTTTGATTAATGATTGAAATTTTTAAACTATAATAGATTTTTTTAATAAATAAGATGTTGTTGTTGTTCTTTTGAATGATTGAATTTAGAATGGTGTATATTGCAAAGTAATACGGGTGATGTTAAGCTACTGAAGATGATTTGAAAGTGCTGCCACGTAAAAGGTCCAATAAAGTGGGCAATAAATTAATAAGTATTGCTATATAACTCAATACAAAATGGGTTGGTATAATAAAAATCCCGATGGTAATTAATGGTGCCGTATAAAAGGCAATCTTCGAAGTGAAGGATGCAAAGAATTGATTACATTTAGTACATATTGAAAATACGAATGTCTGCGAGCGCACGCGTCTACATTGACCAATGGCGGAATGATAGAAGGATTGGAGAGAAACGAGAGAAGAGGAGAAGAAGGAAAAAAAAATGGTATACACATACATAGACTAAGAGAGGCATGGATACCGTCGTGACTGTGAATAATGAATAACAAATCCAATCGAATATTAAATGCACTGCAATATTTTCCATCGGTATTTTTCCGCACTCGTAATTACGGTCGTGGATGTAATGCGAGAGTCCGCTTACGTTCACATATCATGGTAATTATGTCGTCCGAGCAATGCAAGAAACAAGCCCAACATCCCAACATTAGTAACTCATTATTAAATTAATAGCTAAACGTGCAAAACGACAATCCGAGTGTCCTAATGATGAAGCATTCCACCCAGAAGGGAAGAAGAGACTGGATGGTAATAGCAGGAAGTACCCGGAAGGGACGAGCCAGAAGACCAATTTATATGCAGCGGTATTTCTTTAAATATGAAATGATAAGTACGTTAGGTGGTCGGTCTTTGATATATAAATAATATACAATTAGCCGCCCACTGTTAGCAGAACGGCTCGGGACATAAACTGTTCATTATCGTTACAAGATATCCGATCTACATACTTAAATCGCAAGCATAATGAAGTTGGCACATTGTGTATGCTCTCCGCGTTATTTATTGCAAATAATTTACTGTCAACTCCTTCCGACAAATTCTGTATCACACCTGAGTTATATTTTCGCGGCGAACCTTCCTCATACCGCAAGAAATTTACGATGTCCATTTTATTAGCCTGCGTGCTGTATATTACCAGACCGGGCGACAACGAACCAGATGTTCCATACATACGCTTTGAAACATATTCCCGTAAACTACCAAAGTTATTTTATTACTTCTCCTTATTTTTTAATGTCCTTACAATACATTGTACAGTTTGCAATTATAACATATTCTGAACAACATGGATCTTCTATGTGTATATAACTATAGTATAAGACTGCAATTGCTAGATCAGCTTCATCTTAGTGTTACTCTAACAAATTAGTTGGTACAATTTACATAAGAGTGTAGTATGGATGCAGCAGAAATTTAATCTCTATCCTCTAAAAATATCAATTGAAAAATTCTAACTCATTAAGAAGTTATAATGAAGATAAATAAAGACCCAAAATATAAAAAATAATCATAGGTCCAATTGTATAGATTTAAGTATTATATTGAAATAAGTTATAAAATTACAAGATTACGATAAAATACGTAATTTCTAGTTATTTTTTTTACAAATATTTTCTTTCATTTTACTATTAAGCTCTTATTTAAACTGTTTATTTTAGAACAATTATGTGGCTAATTTAATTGTAATATAAAATTATATACAATTTATTTTTATCAAAAAATATAATATTTGTATTATGGATATGGATTAGCAGTATTTTCATAGAATAATTTGAAAAGAAAATAATTTTTGATTTTCATTATTAAATTTCTAGAATCGTTAAAAGAATTCTATTTTTTCTTGTTCTTGTAGGTGGAATATAATTAATTTGTTACAAATAAATTGAAGATAGTTTGAAAATAGGATTGAGAATTGTTCTAGAAATTTAATTTCGTTGAATTGTTGTTAATTTGTAAGTAAGTCCCATTGATATAGATTCATAGGTGTGTGATAATCAAAGCTTGCGAGTAGAGAGTTCGATGCCCATATAGAAACTAAACGAAGTTTAATTGATACCTCGAGTTAATTAATAGAAGGATTGTTTCTGCTTAGTACACTATCGTTGGTACATAAGTATGGTACGTATGGGTACGACGTACGTATCCTTTTTGCTCGTTCAGTCCGCAAGTTTCGCAAGAAGGTTCGAAACGGTTATAATATCGGTCCGGTTTGATTTATTTGAGATTAATCAATGGCGATTTAGTGTTCGGAAAATACAGGCCACTTAATGGAGACACGCAAAGACAGGCGGCAGTCTTTCTGCAAGTGTTTCTCTACTCCGTGCGTTTCGCCGCGTTACGCAACGCGCATTGAGCACTTCGGCCGCCACCTGCATCCTGACGCAAGAACTAACTAGGATTTATGCAGGAAGTCGTGCACCAACCTAATATATTCTTGTGTACACACATGTAGACCGCATATCGTTTTACGCAATTAAACGCATTTGCCCATTCATAACCGCTTCTAGATGGTCACATCGACCGATAAAGAATTCGTCCCACCGGACTTTCGACACGAAAAGCCATTTTCATACAACTCGTCTCGTTAGAGGGAATTTGCAATCTCGCCTTTATTAATACTATATAGTATACATGTACACGGTATAAACTAGCTAACCGTATGATTGCAAACGATCCGATTGTCGTCGTACTCACCGATTAAATGGCAATGGCGGCGGAAAGGCTGCAATGGCTTCCGGTTTCTGCAGATCTGAAATAACAATTAGTCCAGTTAGAACACTATAGTATTAAAGATGGTAACAATTTGGGAAGAACAATGTTACAAGTAATTTGATGGAAAAGGTTAAATTGAATTGCGACGCGAAATCAATAGATACCGTTGTCAAGGCATTGCAGAACAATAACAAGGCTAACACAATGATGATGACGCTCTTTATTATTAGAAGGCTATCGAAAATATGCAAATTGCATTGTTTCAATGGTATTAAAAGTGAATGAATTTGCTAATATTGATTTGTCATCACTACAATTTTATCTGAATAACAATCTATTTTAATAATATCATTAATTAATTTTACGTTTAATGATTACACAATATATTTTTCACGTCTAATTTAAATTTTGTATATTCAATAATTTCTAATATTATAAGATTTTTTTAATTAAAAATTTGACTTATTCATTTTTTAAGTAATTATATTCATTATGCATACTTATACAACTTAAATCAGTAATAGTAAATTTTCATTATTATGTATGTTTTTGATAGAAATATAGTGCGAGTAATCGGTTATGCCAATATCCAGGACTGTTTGAAACCGGACTAAACGAGTACTTTAATACTGCATAAAAAATTACGAGTAAAAAGAGTATTGACAGTATAGAAGAGAAAAATTATATTTTTAGAATTTAAAATGTTTTTTTTTTAATTTTCAAATTTGATCGAAACTGAACTATGTGAAATATTTCTATTTAATTAAAAAAAAAAATATCAATAATTACTTAAAATAATTGATCGAAATTTGAATCATGTAATTATTTGGTGATAAATGAGGGATCCGACGAAATCCGAATTCACTTTTACCAAGCAATTTGCATGAAATTAAATGTAACTTATGCACATGCCTCAAATACAAATATTTTAATTGATTAATTAACTTAATTTCCAGTCATGCATTTTTTGTACGGTAATTAGTATATTTCGTGTAATTAACTTAATGTTAATTAGTAATTATCAACATATGTAAAATATTTTCTAATTTCGTATATAATTCCCGAAGCCAGTCAGCAGTAAACTTCCATTTAAATAATTTAGAAAATATAATTACAACAAACAAACAAACGATTAACACAATCTGTTGTTCATTGTTTTTCAAAAAATATAAGTATTTTACTTTAGTTTGTATTATTAATTTATTTATTTATGATAATTAAATATTTCATTTACTTTGTTGTTTATGATGACAAATACTGCAGGTGTAGATCTTTGCTAACTAAAGTTTATGGGCTTTCTGTTTGTTGTTTAAAGAACGTTAAAATGATGAGAATTACTACAGTAATGTCAATATATAATAATGTTGGTAATGCAGATTTTTGCTAACTAAAGTGTGTGGGTTTTTTTTTTAATTAGTTAGTGGCAAATATTTCACGGTAATACCACAAATAGTAGCCAAAGCGTTGCCTTCTATTTTCACTATTTTTTAGTTAGAAGTTAGTTAGAATACTGTAAACGTATTTATTTTTCATTCAAACAAACAAAAATCTTTTATTTCTGGCTAGAATTAACAGTTTTCAATACCAACTTTTGTGTTTTAAAAAGATTTGTATACGGAAATGCGCAAATAAGTTTAACTTATTTGAAATATAATATCATTAAAATCACAAATTATAGTGGAAAATCTTATTTATAAAATTTGTATTAAACATGTATATTATTTTATGTGATGAAACTATAAAATAACATGAAATAATAATCAGAATTAAGCTGAAGCCTCAAGAAACTGGAGGACTGTTATTAGTGATGTTATTATTATTATTATTTTGATAAACATGGTGAACGAATCCATTATATTCTGTCCACATTTCCGGAATTTATTAAAAGAATGAATAAAACATCGATCGCGCTGTGTACAGAGTGTGTGTGAGTTGAATTAAATATTAGAAATTTTGCTGCGTTCGTTGTTACTAATTTACTAATGTCCTGTTCGGGCTACCGGAGTCAAAGAAGTTAATTGTTGAAAGGCCTACTGAAAGCCGGAGGCTCATTCTACCCAGCCCGTTCCAAAGGTAATAGATTTCGACGTTCGATTCTAATGTAATCATCATAAATTTCCATGCCTGTTTACAAGTCTGGAATATGGGCATGATGCAACAGAACAGAGACATCTTATTAACAACAACAACAACAAAAAAAAATGAAAAGAATCGAAGATCCATGTGAATTCCTAAGCTAAACGGGTAAAGAAAAATTGTAAAAGTCAAATGAAACGCCGCTTTAATTACAGAGATTTTGTGGAAAATCAAAGAGGAATCGTGATGAGTCTTTAATCTAACCACCGTGGTGTAGTGTATCCAGCGCGCACGGACCTCGGGGCACGTCAATTTCTACTATTATATGAATTCAAAACGGATTAGAAAATGATTAATGCGGTAAGAAACCGAAAGAATAAAGGAAGAAGAAGAAAAAAAACAAAAACAACAAAAGGAAACAACGACAATAAGCTTGTTACTTTTTTTTTTCATCTTCCGAACACTAAATTAATGGTCAAATTGGTTGATATAATAATAAGTTTCCTGTTACTCTTATTATTCGGAGATTAACATCACGTCTCCGCCCAAGGATAGACAATGATACAATTTTTGTATTTTTTTTTACGAGCGTCTCCAAATTTAGGTTCGAGTTGTTTTTTTTAATTAGTTTAACGTAATTAAGTGAAACTTTTAATGGTTTCCAGTCGGCTGTAATTTATTCTGACTCGATCGTGTTTGTCTGTCTGACGGACTCAGAAGCGCAATCCTATGATAAGCTGAGCTCTGCCTTATTTCCATGGGACTCTCGTTTATACCACGGTATTTTTTACGGTGAAATCGCGTGAGATGTGACTGAATTTTTTGAGTCTGCTTTGGAATAAGTGCGAGAAAATGTGTGTGGTGCCAAATCCGTTCGTATTCTCAAGCGATGAACGAGTCGATGGAGAACACACAATAAAAATGCAGCAAACAATGGAACAAGTTATTAAAGCTATTTTTTAGATGTACTCTGCTGAGTTTAGCTAAAGATGCGTGGGTATAACATCAATCTTTAACGCCTTGTTTTTTTTATAATGTAGTTGTTGCTTTCCTCTTCCTTTTCTTTTAATATACTATAATTTAGCTTAAATACATGTTGAATATCTCAATTAACTGTTATTATCAATTAATAAACAATTCAATTATATTTTACTATTAATCTTATTTTCAACAATTTTTATTATAGTATTAACTTAGATAACTTTTAGAAAATATAAGGACTTAATGTTTAATTTGATGACAATTATATAATTGTATTTTATACTAAAAATATAAAAATTGAAGATTTATGTAATATAGTTTTCGGTATAATTTCTGGTTATTGACCTACGTTAATTATATTATACGATTTGCATAGTGTAACAATTGAGTTTCACAACCTGTAGAATTCTATTAAATAGGTTAAAATCGTTTAACACGATAATATTCTTTTAAATGTCACGTTATGTCATATTCGAACCTACCGCAAGATTTTTTGTTTTGTTTCATTTTTGCATATCAGATCGATTACCGAGATTTTGGAAATCGATCACAAAATTCGGTTTGAATTAATATAGTTTTTATAGATAATTAGGAATGCGTCATAGTTATGCAATTTGAGTTGCACAACAACTAATGTAAAATAAATCTCTTCATATTGGAAATTACTATATTTTAGTTAAAAAAAACTATGAATGAAGTTCAAAATATAATGAAATTTTCCTATTTAAAGAAAGTAAACTAATTTGACTGTAATTCAAATAGTAACAAAATATTAATTGTAGAAGTTGGGCTGAAGGTCCGAATGAACGATGACCTAGTGACCTACTTATTGTTTTTTTTTATATTTTATATATAAAGTTTCAAATAACAAAAATTTCAGTATTTTTTTTTATAAAGAATTAGAAAAGTATTATATTTAGAAAGTCGATGATTATTTTACATAAAAAAAAATACGAATACACAATGAATTTGGTAAAATAAAGACGTTCGATTTAAATTAGAATGCTGACTAATACAAGTTGGAATTCCCACATCGAAACGAATTAAACTAAATCTTCTTGAGACATTTATATATTTGGATATCTTATAAATAAACATGATTAATTTAAGTTTTTTTTTGTTGTTGTTCGGACTTCTTAATTTAGTTCAGATATTTACTAATGATTCAAATGAAAAATTAATTAATTTCAATTTTTATCTACAGTCACGCCTCGGTTAACGTTACCTTTATTAACGTAGCTTATTTCAAATATAAATCTCTACAACAAGAAGAAATGTTTTTTTTTAGTGGAAATCAGGTCAAAATTGAAGAAATTCTAGCCAACATAAATTTAAACACCCAAGATTTAAAGATGTGCTTAAATTTGCAAAGGAAAGCTTTTCTTCATTTAATTCTGATAAAGAAGTAATTTCGTGAAATTGCTATTCGTTAATCGAGGTATGATAGTGTACGTAATTTATGATATAAGGATGTCATTTCTTTATACTAAGAAAATTATATGAATATAACCCAGTTCTTGCGTACTTGTTCTACGCCACACATCCACAACAACAATCCTTATTGTCTGCCATAATACAACGCCCCGAGAAATTTTACAAGAACAAATAGAAATTACATACTTTGCAATTACAACTTTAAGCAAATTAAATTAATTTAATAATCCAGACAATGGGGTACGATTCTGCGAAGCGCTCTTGCGGCTCTTAATTAAATCCAGATGGATGGATGGAACAATGGGTGTGTGCATACGTGTGCACACAAAATCCCGAGGAAGAATAGTATAGGAAATGACAATGCGATGAGAGATATATATACCTGTTCTTTGGATGAGTAACCGTCTAAACGGAATTTCTTCAATAATTATTGAACGCGGAAATCTAGCCGATTGCCGCATTGCACTTAACTGATTTCGAAATTCGTTTCCCTTTTAAGTTGAATCGTTCTTATTGGATTCATACTCGCATTTGAATATTCCACTTTATTCTGTATCCATATATAATTACGTTTATAATCTATTAGTGAGATTTCTCATTTGAGTAGTCTTTACGTTGTTTTAACTGTTGTAGAATCGTCATTCTCTGCTTAATTATTTTGTTTAATTAAAATTAATTCATACTTTTATTACATGCAGTAATTTGTACTAATATAATACTGATTCTTATTTAAATATTTACGTTTAAAATGTAATGGAATAACGAAATGTATTAATTTATTTGTTGTAATTAAAAATGAAATCATTAGTGATAATTGTTGAAATCTTTATGTTTAAAATGTAATTGTATTACGATATTTATTTACTTGCTTATAAAAAAAGAAGTAATGTTTTAATTATATGCAGGAAGAGTAATGGTTGTAAATACGAGGTCTTGAAAGTTACATAAAAATTAAAGTAAAAGTGATCAATAAATGATTGAGTAAACAGAGATATTGTGTGTTTATTTGAAAAAAAAAAATAAATAAATGGAATTACCACGATTAATTTAGATCTCGCATGAGAATCATCACGTTCGGTCATTATGCATCGTTAATCCAATTGCATATAAATATGTCCTTCGACGAAGGATTGAACGTAGAGTTACTACCGTGCATTTATCGAAAATGTATTTATATTTCTTTAAGAAGACATTTTTTTCCCGCCGTATTCACGATTTCCTCCCATTACTATATACACATCGATAAAAATCCGTCGGGGAGCACGATCTGATCATTCCTAGAAATCACCAACCGAAGGACAAATAAATAATGAATCAGCGATTCCATAATTTTCCCAGACAGCCCAGCAACCTCGTAGATTAACGTTATTTATCGTAATCTCGACCATTAATCGATATACGAGAAGGCTGTGCACAAAAAAGACATATCTTTTATTGGGACACTTCTCTTTATTACTAATTGAAAAGGCACAAAACGAAATGAGTTGCGAAAGAATGGGAGGATGCTGGACATAAAAACACAATATATAAGTGCGTACGTTCGCGAGGAAGTTGTTAACACCAATTAAATAGAAATAGTGCAAGAAGAAAACGTTAACTTTTGTGTTAGGTGTTATGGTTGATCATAAAAGAGCAATTTGCATGAGTAGCGCTAATAGGATGTGCTTTGTTGGTGGTGGTTTGGAAGGTTGGGTGGAGGAAGAAGCGTGCATTCGAAATTCTTTTCTCCTCCCGTTTTATGATTGCCAATAGTGTGAAAATTTTCGCATGCGAAGCGTACTTTACGACTTCCTCGGAATAGGTTTACTATAGTCGGATGGTCGTGCATTTAAATTTATATCGCGAAAGAAATAAATGGTAGATAACACTAATTCCGATCGTTTTTCAGACGGCGATGGAGCTACAACACATCGGAATTCGCGCACCGAGAACGATGAGATTATCATTTTATGGCCGCGTCTAATCGGTATTGTTCTTTCGATTCGTTGAAAGCATTTATTTTATTGAGTGATTTTCTCATTATGGCGATCGTTTATAAAATAACTTTCGTCTCAGGAAAGTTCTGCAGTTACATTGTCTCGATGTACAGATCTTAACTATTATCAACAATTTTAAACGATTTTTTTTTACTCAGCACCATTAAGGAAATAAATCTCCGTTCCCTCAGCTTTCTGTTAACAATTTTTGACATAATAGTAATTTAGAAACATTACTCAAATTCCTAACAATATTCAAAGACAAATGTCACTATAATTACCATTACCATTCAATTGTCAATTATAATTAACAACCTTAAAATTTTACTACTTTCAAATTACACTTAAACTAATTGCAATTATAAAAATACGATTATTTAACCAAAATTATATGTATACAAAAAAAATAAATGCGCAATAAAAATATGAATAAAAACAATCAATTAACACTAAATTAATAATAATTGAATCTAATTTGACATATGAAAATGATAATTGCAAATTTAATGTGAATATTAAACTTTATAAAGTATTTGTATTGCAATTTCAATTAACTAATTGTCTGTTTTGTTCGCTATGTACATTGGAATGTAAATACTAGTATTTACTGTGAATTATTTCTCAATTTCCTACTTAATTACTTGTATATGTTTCGAAACGGAAAAAAACAGCTGCTTGTAATTGTAAATATTTGAAATGAAAACGTTGTCGAATTATATTTAATTGGAAAAGAAAACAATGTTGTTAAGGTGCTGTATACATGTAGAAAACAATAGATATATTAAAGTTTAAATACACATTAAATCTAGTTCGATGTTATAAGTGAGTTAATTGCAGTACATTTAACGCTTAGTATTGAACGCTCGAATAAGCGACGAACCTAAAATATTTTTGAAATAAATACAAAGTTTTATATTTAATACTTTAATATTATATTTTATTTGAGTTTTTGGAAGGTCAATTATTAAATTATTAATGAATGAAATAATTATAGAATTTTTTGAGCGGGATAAAATATTTGGAATTTAGTAAATAAATAAATGTTTTTTTTGAAAGTTTTAGGACATTTTATCAATAAATTACGAAATCGAAATTGCTAATTTCATTTGTATATGATTTCTTTAAGAATTATCGTAAAGTTAAATGGTGAATGTAGGATATAAAATAGCATTTAGTTGTTAGTTAATAGTGTGAGCATTAAAGAAATTGGATACGAAACATCCTCTGCAAAACATCTCTATTTCCTAAATGACAGGATTGTCGTGTAAAACGTTAGTTTAGATTGGTGGTAATCCATCAGCGTCATTTGCGATTGCCGGTGTAAAGTTTATCCGTGTGCGACGTTTTGCAGACAATGCTATTAGCGTTCTTGTATAGTGCATAAAATTATATGGCAGAACTCCTCCTGACATTTTGAAAATTTCTCCTGCTCAAACGAAAGACGTAAAACCGATATTCGAATCGGCGGCAAATCGGCCGTAGCATTAATTGCAAAAACCGTAACATTCAACACATTGAATTATTACCAATTTGTACTTGTACGAAACTTTCACTGCTTTATGGTAATTTCACTCGGAATCGCCCCGGCCTTTAACACACGCAGCAGCAGCAGCACAAGAATAGCATAATCGAACAGAAAATGGAACACGACGAGAAACAACAAGTTTTCCATCTGTAATTACTTTAATTCGCCAAGAAATCATTAATTTTCGAATAGAAATTATTATTCATAATCACTCTTACATTATTATTATCATTAATTGTTTTTAATAATTTAATCTTAAACAACAATTAATTTTCTAATTCAAATCTATAGCAACTATTGTTTTATATTGCTAATAATAACTATATACAACTGTTTCGCAGCGTATTGACTGTAAAGTAAGTCAATTCCATTAAGAGACTCAGTAATGTACCAATTAACACTGCAGGAAATCCAGACTCCGCATGTTTTTTATGCATCTCTTATCGATAATGGCAACGATTTCTTTTATAATGTTATACAGTTTACTAACCAGAACTTTCTCAACCATTTTTATCAACGATAAATATTCAGTTCTAACTAGTTGATACACGTGTAATGCTCACAAAGGAAATTTATTATGTGAACCGGAACATAATTCATTAATTTTATTATTACCACTTAAATTATATAATATGGGATTCATTTTTCTTCTGCGGACTCAGTTAATAAATATGCAAGAAAATATTACGTAATAAATAGATGTATAATGTGTAATCGGATATTGAAGTAATATGAGTGTGTGGACTTGTTGAAGTTATCCTTAACTTAAGAGTAATGTTCTATAGCTCATATAGTTATGGCTATTATAGATCTTACTGTCAAGTGATATTTGAAATGGTATAGTGGAAATCCAAGGTATACATTGTAAACCAATATTTGCTTATAATTTATAAACAGAAATTGCTTCCTTTAGAAGTAGACTCTACAAATGTATTGCATTTGTAGTGTGTACTTTGATATTCATATTCAAATTAAGTGTTAATTCTAGGGGTGTAATTACTAGCAAAATATATATTTATATATCTTAACCTTTTTATACCCTAATGCAAGATCTACTTTTTCTTTGTAGTTCATTTGGGTTCACAAATATTAATCGGCGAGCTCTAAGTTGATCGTGGGCATAGCGGTTCCCTGGGTTAAAGGTACTTTTCTATGTAATTTTGTAATGCAATGATAACTAGAAGTAATATGTATACGTGAGAATCAATGATCGAATTTGCAATTCTATGCAATAAAAGTGCAAGGTGCATCGATTCTATTGTTTGCAAATTTGATTACTACTCGTACATTACATTACGAAATATATTCCCACTTTATTATCTAGGACCTATCATCATTACCATTTACACACATCTTTTTATATCCAAACATGCTAAATTTAGCAATTTTAAATTTATGTTTTGCACAGTTAATAAATAAAAATAATTTGTCCTTTTTAATTCCCACGTAAATATATCACACATTTTCAAATTAATTAATCATTTTAAAAGCAATCTATATGATTATTATAAATAATTTATAAAGACTGATGTAAATATGTGAAGTGTTGATATCATTGAGTTGTAAACTAAGTTTAACTCGTAGTAAATAATATTCTATTAATAATTTGTTAAGAAATATGTGGATTGAAATATGTAATATTTATGTACAAATATATAATAAGAAATTCTGCATTCAATTTTAGATTCGTAATTCCAGTTGGAATAGTTTTATTGATGAAATGTACTGCGTGGGAGATACTGTTTCTTTCTTCTTGCAAACCCAATGGTACATCAATTAGGTTTTGTTGCTCAGCTTTTAGAACCGTTCCTGATTTATAGCAAGGTTATCTAGTTATATATGTAGGTTGGGTTTGCATCGCATACAAGAATTGCCAAGTCATCCATCGGCTTTATTCTGTCCGTCAAGGGCATATCCGCATATATATCAAAGTAAAGTAATTTCCTGATGATATTTTTATAAATATTTATTTTATACCAACACGTTACACAGCAATCGGCTTATTGATCAATTATTTTGAAAAAAGAAACAATTTATTAGTAAGTTCTGTAGTGATGTGAGTAACGTTACAGATCGATTTGAAAATTGATACATTATTGTGATAAAGATATAGAAATGTTTGTAACGTTACAGAACAACTTGAAAATTGATAAATTATTGTAAATAATGAGTTACAGTCAATAGCGTTACAGATCGACTTGGTATGTAAATTCCTATGAAAAAATATAGTATAAAGTATGTAAAAACTATGTTTTAAAAGAAATAGATCTTTAATAAATAGAGAAGTTTTATATTAATTTCAGTAGCGATAAAGATGGACTAGGAATTTAAATTATTTTGAAGCAATAATAATAAGTTGAATTTGAAATAGTTTCTTAAAATAATTTAAATTGGCTTAGCGTGTTTGTTGATGTTGTATGTATTATTTAGTATGTTAGAATTTGAGTATTTTCGGTGGGTTTCTATGCGTCGATCAAAAACAAATTCCTTTGAGTTAATGTTGTGTGCTAACATAATGTTTCGCTGCTAGGAGGCAACGTCTAAAGTCTTACGAAATGATCGGTCTCTCTAACGGGGTCAAACTGTGAGAAATCGAGCCTTAATGTGCATCGCAAAAAGAGAGGAGATAGAAGCGAAATGCGTTGGAAAGACAAGTAAGAGCAAAAGGAAGAGAGAGAGACAACAAAGCGGGAGATGTGAAGAAGGAGGTAGGAAAATAAGTATAAGAAACAGAAGAAGAAAAGAAAAAAATGATCTGAATGCAGAGAAGTATATGAAATGTATAAACTGGTGTAGTAATAATCAGATCATAGCCACCCACCCACACCGTGGGTCGCGGCACGAAATAGATGTGTGTTACGACACGCTGACGAAAAATTGATTTTTCGAACTCGAGGACGCTAGCTTGAGGAGGAAAGGCGCGGTCTTTCGTTCTTCGAACAGCACGAAATGCAGATAGTTCGATAGTTCGAAGGAGAAGGGTGAGTCAACAACTCAAGCGCCTTAAAACCGAGACCTCAATTGCCTGGGATAATTGACGAGGTGCAATGCCAAGGTGAAGTTTAACTTCCCTTAACCTTCTGAGCTTGGGCTCCATACAATACAATATACTTAATCTTATACATAAGAGTGAGCCCCATGTCACAATTCATTTCACATGCTGCCAATAAATAAGCGGCCGTCATTATAATCGCATTAGGACCACGTCGCAATTACCCCATACAGTTATAAAATAATTATTTCATTTTTACTTAATCAACATTTTGTTACAACGAATTACACACGCCGTAATTAATTCCTGGTACAAGCGTGCTGTGATGGCGTTGTCACTTCGAGCAACATTATTAACATCCCATGCAATATTTATATTATATAGAACATAGTTTAATTACCTGTCGCTTTCGAGAAATTACAAAAAAAAATAAATGTGTCGCAGCACTATTAAGACTTTTCATATATACTTTTATTGAAACACATTTTTACTATGTTATTTTATTAATCATGTCAAATAACACTGCTTTACCTGCGCGGCGTCTGTGAGACGTCAGTGGGTACAAAGCAACCATAACTTATAGAACTGGAAAAGTAGGATAACCCCGATCTTTGTACCTTCTTGATACTGACTGACATCACATCATTTTAGAGTAATACGTTGAAGGATTAACAGCAAAATATTCTTAGCAGAGTCTATCAGATGCCATGCGAGTGTTGATTTTATAATATATTTTTATTATGTTATTTAATTACAAATAAAATTTAGTCACGTCGAAAAAAAAAATCGAATAAGATGAAGTAATATCTGGGGGAATAAATAATTTCATTACAACAAAATAAATGACTATGACAAAATCCAGGTATTACAAGCGAAAAAACAGATTGACGGAAGACCAAAAATGGGGACCGGTCTGGGAAAACCTCTGCTTCGCCTCCTCCAATCGAAGCTAAATGTTAATAATTTAGAAGAACAGAGCCGCGCGAGTTGTGTTATATAATTTACGGCGTATCGAATATGATTCACTGAGAAACCCCGCGATCAGATTTTCCCTCCATCGCCGATTTGCATATATTCATTTTGGTCAGGGAAAATCTTCTGTTGCGCGCGTGATTGTTTCGAAAAAAAGGAAACTTAATATTAGATGCGTATTTAGGACACGAGACTGCTTTTTTTTTTGTTTACAAATTATACAACATTGAAGAATTTCATACTACAATTAAAAAAATATATAATTATTTCTTTTTTAAATATAATTAAATTATGTTTGTTTGTGGTTACAATTAACTAATTAATAGATTAATTATTAAATTGTATCGCGAGAAGTGGAGAGGAAGCGGATGTGGAGATGCTTGAAGCATTGAACCCGGATATCGCTATTATACTGAACCAGTTAGAGATTCCGATGGAATGGACCAAATTATCTTCAACTCAAGTAGTAATTTCCCTTTTGTAAAGATTTACACGAAATTCAAACATTATATACATTTTTTATTTTAGTATATCCTATAATTAAATATTACACAAAATAAATATTAATTGGCCAAAAAGCTAAATAAAAACAAGATTAGAAAAAAATAAATACTGAAAGCTTATTTTTTTAATTATCAAAAATCCTAAATAATTCAATATTTTTCAAAATATTTATTTATAATTATCTGCATTATTATATCTTTTTACTAAGGTTTAGATTCATGAGAATATTCAATATTATTTAATTTGTGCATAAATATGTAATTGAAATTAGAAATAATTTATATTAAATTTGCTATCAATTAATTTAAATTTTTTAATAATATGTAAATAGCTTTAATAATATGTGAATATTTAAGTAGTTACATAAGTGTTTTAAGTTAGTTTAAAAGTATTTAAAAGTGTCTTCTATTTTAATTAGTTAAATGGATGTGGAATGGAATTGTACGAATATAATATATAGTAATTAGAAATTGGAAAATATAATTGGATAATAAATTTATGGAAATAAAAGATCGATAAAAATACTTCAATTATAAAATAGAGAGAAAGATGAAATGAGATAGAAGTGAAAAATAATGTGTATAATAAGAAATGGTTTCGTTGTGTCTCGTTGTGTGCTCTGTGTTTCAATGAAAATGGTGCAACACATAATGATATCAAAGAATTATCTAATGATTCTGTATTTGGTAGAAACGAACTGTTTTATATTCCCGTCTTGCCATTAATTACGCCAACTATTACGGGATTGCGCAACGATCGCCGCTAATTAATTATTTTTATGTGAAGTGAGGAATAAAAAAAAAGAGCGTTGCGAAGAAAGTGCCGGAGTGCAGCGCAGTCACGGGCGCAATTTTGCGCAATCCTTTGGAGATGAAGAAAAGGATAAAACCATGCGGCTAACTAACCAACAACCTACCTACAGCATCCAGCCGCACTGTAAATAGATACATGAAGAAACGCATCTTATGCACATCTTTGTAGCAGCTCCCACATGGTGAACATTTTCACATGGGTATTTTGCGAATCCAAAAGGTCATTATTTTCTATTCGACTGCGTCTTCGTATGCGTGCGTATGGTAATCGTTTATTATTAAGGTTGCGTGAGGAGAACACATTTATGCATTTTATCTGAATCGCTGTTTTAATTAATAAACAGGTAAATAATGGTAGGAACGTTTGGAAAACTGATTAAGTAATAAAATCCGATTTTAATTAAGTTGTTGAAATACTTAAAGGAGGCGATGTGAGAAACAAATAACACAAACACGAAAATAATAAACAAAATGTGTGTGTCCATATGTTCAATAGTTATGTAATACCGATAAGAGCATAGTCGTTCTTGATTTTTTTTTAGTATTGGCCAATAAATTATTAAGTGTTTCGGTTTTCATCTTTTACACTAATTGGATCAGTATTCATTAACTGTAAAGAAGTTAATTGTTTTTTCTTTATTTAAATTTTAGATATTTATACACTTTTTGCTTAGTAGCCTACATTTAAATATAATAGACTTGGCTATTAAGATAACCAAGAAGAAGTGATTTTAGGTCAATTTTTCTGTGAACATTTAACGGTTTTGCAAATATTCAGCTCAAGAATAAAAAAAAACTTTCCTATTCAATTATTTGATTACTATAATTTAATATGATAAATCGATAGGATATTCTTGCCGTGGATGTTAACATTGACTTATATAAGGAACTATCTGTAAATAAAATATTATATTTCGAGTTTTAAAGTTAAATTATTTCAAAATATTGAATGAAAATTGAATACATAAAAAGACTTCTTTTCATATCGCAGTAGATTATAAAGCAATGGATTTAATTCTTAATATGAAGTAAGTTATTTCAAAATTAATAAATCATCCAGTCCAAATAAAAGCATATTTGTTACTGTTATTATAGAAAGATGCTAATACTCCCATTACTTATACTAATTGAGGTTATAAAATCAAGAATAGTGAGAGAATAGTGAAACAAAGAGCGATCTTCATTTACAGTAAGGTTGATTTCGAAGTGTTCTACATCTCCAATACTCTCTTGATCTCTACCATTTAGTAAGATTTATTACATGGTAAGATCAGTGAAACTACAATACATCATCTATATAATTCTTGTGCAGCGATGATCTTTCTCAAAATCACGCGATCAGCGCAATTTTGCCGCCAACTCAAAATCGCACCGAATCGATCAACCCGAAGTCTCTACTTAAGAAGCACATGTAAAAAAATATTATTCCTTACATGTTTTATACACATTATAGATATGATGCTACTAAAAAATGGTATTTCTATACTAAAATCGTATCAATCAATACTTGCAGATTACTATGTTTGAAGTAGACTGGATACTAGGAAAAAGTAGCAGCAAAAATATGGTATTTTTAAAATACTCGTAGTCTACTGCTGAGTTGTAAGTATACATCCTGTTTTACGTTACTTATCATCATGAAAAGTGATCTTCTTGTAATCGTATCAATTTGAATTCAAGAGTTGCAATATTTTCAGAAGTGATAATCATAAATATATTAGCATAGGTGAGAACTACTGAAACTGGCTTCGAAATAGATTAAGCTCAAATAGTAAATAATGATTGTTTATTATAGTAATACAATATATCACAATAGCTGTTCAACAGTTTTCACCTAGTGTACGTATGCACCTATATTTTGCGGAAACTGGAGAACCATAATTAATATAAACACGCGACCCGCAGGCAAGGTAGTAGGTATGCGTTTGTATGTGTATATACATGCATGTACGAGTATAAACTGCAGTTTCGCAAATGAAATTCAGTGCAAAAAAAGTCGCAAATAGCTTCGAGAGCGTACGTTTTGGTTTTACCTATTATATCGCTCTATGTTCGTGCATTTTTTTTTACTTCACTACCGTTCATATCTTGTATATCCTTACGTGCATTCCGCGACAATCATATGTTATTATTTAAATGCCATTTCGTAATTCGGCCTGTACATATTTTCTTGTGTTTTAAAACGCGCTCGACGGGCCCCTATCCATTTTTTTTCTGCTCCTAATGCTATTATTGAATCGATTTGACAATGATACAGTCTGGCATTATTAATTTCAAGATCGTTTTGCTCCGACGTTAACTAATATTAACGATTTCTATTTACATGGGACAAGCGTTTAGATTCGATCTTGATTTTGAAATTATGCGTACAGCAACGCTCCAGTTTTTCGTTCAGTTTTCTTGTTATACTTATAATGTCCCAATGATACAAATTCATATATCTCTGATATTATATGAGTTTAGAAATTTGTCCAAAATAATTGTGATGGTGATCTTCTAACAAACAGCGTACAATTTTTATGTTTGATCAACAAACATATGTTTCAATAAGGTGTTTGGTGTACCGAACAATTAACGTTACTTTTGAGAGCTAATGCTAACTTAAGCCGCTTATTAAATCTATAATCGGATTCACTGCATTATCGCGAAGATTCATTATTATATTAAATTTCTTTGATATTCTTTGAACTCTTATTAATTTACACATTAGGTCTATTTCAAGCAAACTTTCCATTATGTGTTAATATGTGTTTAATTATGTTTTATACATTTCTATACTTTACAAATATTGTTAAGAGATTAACAAAATCTTCTTAATTTACTCACTCTTACTTTTTGATATAATGAAAAGTTTATAATATCAAAAGTAATTAAGTACAATTCACGGATTAATAATTGAAAATTCAAGATTATTTTCTTTCAGTAGAATAAAAATATGTTTACTTTCGTAAGATTTGTTAAGTTTGCTATAAATATTGTTTTTGTACTATAATGTTGCAGATGATGATGAATTCGAGAAGGTCATCGACGCTTCGGCCCTTCCACTTCACGTAATTGTTGTAATAATCACATGCAACAAGTGAAATATCATTTGAAAGTTAATCATGATTCAGTATTCCAATAAACAAAAGACAGGACGAGTGAGGTCAGAAACCAGGAATTCAGCATTTCGCAATCGTCGAAGCATTATTTAAATCTCAATAAGATTCCTGATACGAAAGGAAGACGGCGATGCATGGAGAGGAAATAGAACCTTGCACTTATATTGATTATAGTTCTTAGCATTTCATATCGAATTTTAAAATTTAATAAAGTGGTAAAGATCAGAAGCTTCTGCTCTTATCAAAATTGTCTTCGAATAGATCTATGAATTTAATTAAGAATAAAAAAGACGATGAAAAAGAAGCACATAATGCACAAAGCGCGCCAGCTCTAATTGCAATTAATCCTGTAATTGTGGCTTGCATTCTCGCGCTCCGCCAACCAAACTGCCGCTAATTAACTAAAATTAAAGAAGAACTTCAAGAGGAAGATTAAGAAGCGTACGTGGATGTAAGCAGTGCAGAAGTAATTAAGTAGTGTTTCTTTGGTTTTGTTGTATCCATTTGGGTCCGGTCGAGTCGCATTGCTTTTAATGTGCAATATCTTGGATTGTATTTGCAGAGCATAGCAAAAGGGGGATATCGAATGCATAATTACGTTGGGCAATGAGTTATTTAATTATCCCATGATAATGGGCATTAATTCATTTCCGTCGTAATTAACCGGGCGATACACACGTACACGATTCGAACGCTAATTAAATATATGGCCTATCGATAAACACGAATAACAATGAACGGCCGACCAATAATGGCAGTTCCTTAGAAAATATGAAAAGCCATTCGAGCATGAATGCAAACAGGTGGATTTGCGCGTTTTTTTTGTTCTAAACGTTTCGACGGTAATGAGGAAAGGCCGACAGCACTAATCTACCTGGTAGTAATTGTCTATATGTGCTGCACACAGCCGCATGATTATTCGTTTTGCGCGTGTTAACCAGAACCTTTATTTCAACCTTCATACTTCACCGTCCTAATAACATACTCCATAACATAACAACATTATTTCCTCATCCCCTTGAAATAAGCCTAAACAATACACTTGGCATCTTCAATCTCCACTTACACCGATTTGTAATAATTACACAATTCGTAAAGAAAATCCGATATAATCTACAATTTTACTTCACTTCATTTGATTTACAACTTGTTCTACTCAAAGCATTAATAAAATTGATAGAAAACATTAATTACTTAAACCCGTTTATATACAGGTGTTTTATAACTTAAACGAAATTAAATCCTTTGATTTATATAATGAATTGTTCGCATAGCTTCAATCTGTCCGGATTCACTATAGTCCGGTTTGAAAATTGTAAAAGAAACAAAATTTTAATTGGAAAAGAAGGTGTTTACTCAAAATAACTAATTATATTGGAATTCCACTTTACGTTGAAGACAAAAATAACAACGTAATACTGAAACAACACAAATCGAAATTTAATTTGTATATAATAACTAAAGAAATTGTTTTAGTATTTTATTGCAAAAAAAAAGAACATATAAATATTTATATATTTAATTTAATAATAAACATATATATAAAAAAAAACAATGTATTATTAAGAATAATAAGATTTTTATTGTTGATAATGTCATGTGGTTGTTGTGTTTTAGTGCAAGTATATTTATATAAAAGTGAAAAGGTAAACGGCTATGTCGTTTGGCTGGATTCTGTTTTTTTTTGCCAGAAGTTAAACCGGTCGCACTCGCCGTCTATTACATTAAAAATAATGAATAATATAACTCGATATTATTAGATTCTGTATTAGTATTTATTTGCGCAATTATAGTTAATTGGATTTATTGGTAGAAAGTTACCACGAGAAAAATCAATTAAAATTCTCTGAAAGTGTCTTCTGCAATTTCTTTACTTTATGTTTATTTATTTATTTCAGTTTTTTATGTGTATAATATCATTAAATTATAGTTTATACTAAATACATACATAATATTAACATATGATCCAGATTACTTGTAAAATGAAACAAAAAATCTACTATGGTTTTTATCAAGGGTCACATGCTGCTCTTTATATAGTAAAGTGCGATGAAAAATGTAAAAAATCCCCTCTATTTGAAATTTTCCTCACAACTAACAATATTTGATGAAAACGAATATTAAATATCATTAATTGTGGAATTATTAAAAATATTTACATTGTATGTATTTTGCGTGGCTCTCTAAACTTTTTATAAATAGGAAATATATTAAAAATGGCTCTTTGCTTCTATAAGATTGCCGACCCCCCATTTTATACAATTTTATTTGTTTCGAGGTTCAACATAATTGTAAATTGACAGATGTGATTTGTTGAAAATCTCATGATTCAAAAAGAAATTATCAAATTATATTAACAATTGATGAAAATGACGGATGTCAAGGATATTTTTATGATTTTTTTTTCAACGTAATTGTAAATTAACAAATGTGATTTGTTGCAAAACTAAGGTAATCTAGATTCAGAAAGAAATGAACTTTAATTGATGTCACTTCTTCCAATTATCTTAGTATATTGACAATTGATCAAAATGACAGATGTCAAAATTTGAAAGATTCGTCCAGGAATTCTTTGTTTTCACAAAATTCTTCCATCTACTACAGGCATAAGCATTAGTGACAGATTTCGTTGGGAGAAACAAAACAAATTTCTTTAATTTGTCAATTGAGGAAAATTAAGGATCTTAAATGACATTTATTTATCCATTGAATTGTTTAGATTATTTAGATTTTAATTACTGAAAATAAAACAATATTTGAATATACTCAACAAAATAGCATATTTCAGTTAAAACAATTATGTAATTAAATCTAATAAATTATTTAAATTTGAACATTTTACAATCATTCTAATAGATTTTAAATATAGGTATAAAAGTACCATAATGTATTTTACAAATTACTGAAAGAAAATGTAATAATGATAATAAATTTCAGTCCTAAAAAATAAATTAATTATTAAAGTATTAACAATGATTTTACATTGACTCTTTGAGTGATATAAGAATTTTGTATCAGACATGGCATTTTGTAATCATATATTTCAGTATAATTGGTACAACTGAAAGAAGTTCATAACATATTTCATAAATGCGGATGCAAAAATACACCCATATTTAAACTGAATTATCTGCTGCCGTGAAACGCATCATTTTTTTTAAAAAGCAAAAGAAAGTTCAACTTGTTCTCTCTTGTTGATCATCTTCCAAGTTGCCTTTTGATCTTTAACGCGTTGTAACGGGTACTGCAATAATTAATTCTCGAATGGCCGATGACAGATTGTACATTATGTTTTATAGTCCGAATACGCGGTGTTATGTAAACGCAGCTTATAAGCGCGAGCCCCGATCACATTATTATTATTACACGCTTCGACGTTTTTCTTCCCATTCAAATATTTATTAACGTTATTGATAACAATCGATCAATAACGTTTCGCTAAATTTCAGGGTTCGTGTGTCGGCGTGCTGTTGCATAAATATGCAAATCTGCTTGTCTCCGGCTACTGTTGTTATACTCTGCATTTTCGAGCAAATCGAAATCTCGAGGATTTAATTGCGTTTTACTGCATTATCATAATAATCCTTTGCATGAGTTTGCAAGTGGACATTTTTTCCACCCAATTCGGCTTCGCATGATAAATCATTCCTGGAGTCCGGCTGCAATTAATCCATTAGAAAGTTGGTGTTTGCGCGCAAATCCATGCATGCCACTACCAACTAACGTGTGTGCATTATTTGCAAAATTAATTTCGAAGCGGATTTATTGCATTAAAATGGGCAAATAGCCCCTCTCCATTTCGCGAAATAATTACCTTGCCTTGCCTTACTCAATCCGACCTGACGGAATTGCATTATTATTATTATTGTACGATATACATTTATTTACAAAATTTCAACGTTTTCACTTCAATCTTTATATGCACGCACCGAACTCACTAATTAGAACTGAATATTCTAGCATTAATATTAATTCGCCGATTAAAATGTTTTTATTACTGATCTGTTTCATTTATTTCGTAAATGTCGTACAAGAAAATGAAAACAACAACAACAAAAAAAACTTCTTCCCAGCGTACCACGCAAATTAATTCAAATGTGAATACTTGTAACATTATCATATTTATTGCGCCGGATTATATTCCATATTATTACATCTAAAACTATTCAAATTTATGTTTATTATATGCCATGCTCTACAGCTAAATCTCAACCTGCACCGGTTGTTACTACATTTTTTTCTCTCTATATTTTCGTTTACGTAAACCCTAGCCTTAATTATATAATACTTCGTGCATATACCTTACCTTACAAATAAATAAATTGTATCTTTACTAAATAACAAACTAACTTTTTAGCAATCTCATTTCACAAAACACATCAACTTCAAGACGAAAAATTGTGAAATATTTTTAGAAAGCATTTTATATTTAGAATTAAATAAGAATCATATGAAAAAAGTGACTTGAAGTTTACTAAATAATGATTATCCCTATGGAAGTTTTTTCAGTCAAAGTTTGGACATGCTTCATAAAGCTTATAAAGTCATAGAAGTCAATGTACTACTTTATTTGGAAGTAAGATTAAAACATGTAATTTTACTTAAAATCCCACATTGTAAATATGTTTTTTTTTTTGAGTGAAAAAAACATATTTTCAATTTTATTAATATTTGTTTAATATTTGTAATTAATATTCTTTTTGTTATTTTATTTTTAAACGTAATTTTCCAAATAGAATAAAACTGTATTAACAATCATATATTTTTGGATTAAAATAGTCGATTTTAAGTTATTTTTTAATTTGATATTATATTTTTCTTTATAATTAAGTAACATTTTTATTATTAAAGTAAAAAAACTAAAGAACTTTTTGTTCTTAAGATAAAATTTGCATAACAATGTTCTATTAGTATTACAATTGTTTGAACTAAGAAGACAATATAATAAAATATTTATTAGTAGGTGTAAAAGATTAAGCAGAAGGATAATGGTTTGACGACATTTTATAGATACGTATAGTGCTGTAAATGCAACTTTATCAGTAATTGAACGATTAATAATAATAAATGGAATAATTAATGAATGCATAATAATTTAGGTGTGTAGCCTAAGTTATGTGTAATTGAATACGTATGGGAAGCAGATCAAGTATGCAGAATATAGAGTCATAGTCACATGTTGAGGTTGATTTATGAGAAGAAAAAAGATCAATAAAAAGAAAACGGATTTTCTTTTTAATATGCGAGACACTTTTCATTTTAATCGGATCAAATCGGTAATGTCGCCAATCAATGGGTGTGCAATTAAAAAAAAACGAATACGTTCATGAATATTAATTATCGTGTTAATTTAATCTTACAAAATAATTTATTATTAAAATATGATTTATTTACAAAATTATTTAATTTCTTTTCTTTAATTATACTTTAAAAATTATATCCATCATTTAAAAAGTTTAGTTTGATTTAATATACGTATACAACGAAATAATTATCAAGTTTTCATAGATGAAATTTCACTATTATCTGAGAAAATCTAATCATATTTCCTTCATTATTTTTTTGAATAATTAATAAACATTTTAGTTATATTCTGTTCTCTAATATAAAAACAATAATAAAGTTTGTTATAATCCATTTGATATAATAAGTAATTAAATAAATTTCTTAAATAAAATTTCAAAAAAAATATCTTTATAATTTCTTAATAGTTGATTAATTTTTAAATTATTATTGCATAATTCAAATGTTATTTCATATTCAAGTATAGAAATATACAAAAAAATGTTAAGCAATATGCAGATTGATAAGTGTCATTGAAGCGAAGTGTGTGCGTGTTTTTTTTTTATTATTTGGAATATTTTAAAATATTCAACATAATTATGAGACCTTGCATTGAATGCAGGAAGTAAAAGAAATTATGATAAACTCGGCATGTTTGTTTTAACAATGAAACGAGTATTTCCGTGTCCCTAAACGCTACAACTATCAAAGCTGACCACAAATTACCACCTGAAAATGATTAGTTTCGTATAGCCTTGATCTAGAATATAAGTGTTATGTCTAAATAAAATCGAGGAAACGGTGTAATTAACATATAAGCCGATAAAATTCTTAATAATCGTGTATAATTTCGTTACGTAATTTCTGAAACTTATATTGCCTTAATGTACATAGAAATTGGTAAATCGGTTAACGTGTCTTTAGTGGATATGGTTGAAACCGACAGAAACGTTTCGGTACCATAAAGGAATATATTCATGGTGGTCCGATCGACTTTCAACATGATTTAATTATAATTAAAATTCCTTACGAATTTGTGAAAATATTTTCCACGAGCTCGAAGCACGTGCCAAACGAACTCGAAATTGGAATCGTGAAATGCGAGAGTTTCAGGATTATGAAAGAGCTTCTGTCTGGCTCAATTACCGTGTTGTTCGGATCGGAGCTTACCTGAAACAAAGAAGCAGAAAAAGCGTATAAGATTTATTTGAAAAGCTGAATAATATCCGTGGCTGATTTGAATGTAATGCGGAGGCTGGAATTCTGTTGAAATTGGAACGAATGCGTTTTCCTCTGTAATGGTTTTGCGCGTAATTTGAGAAATAGATAAATAGTGCACCATATATAGAAAATTCAAATATTTACTATAAACATTTCCAACTGCCATAAGTTATTGCCGTTTACTTTACAATAATCCCAGTTTGCTAAACACTTATTACAGATAGGCGACGTTCAAAAGTGTATGCTCTGTACGCACCGGTACTAAACAAACATTTAACATTCTGGAAAACCGAAGTGGCTTCTGAGGAGTCTGCAATGCCCTGGCCTTTCGCAAATGCAAATATTTATACAGGACGGCTTTCGTCCTTCGTGCAGTGTGTTTTTTTTTCTTTTCTTCTTTTTTTGATTGGTGTTGTTGTTGCTGTTAACTTTGAGTGACGTTTTTTTTTTTTTAATAAAATCGTCAATCTTGCTCGTCGTAAATCAGGCAATAACGAAACCATTTTGGCGCGAGAACTCGAAAGCCTATCATTAAACCATTCCACGCACTCCGCCCGAAGCACCAAACTCGAAAAACCGAGTCACAGGTGAAACAAAAAAAAATGTTATATTTACAGTCGGTCGATGCATTTAATTGCGCAATATAAATCGACCCACGGCTCCTTCGAGGGGCAGAAGCCATATACTACATTTTATTTCTTAATTTTGAAATTTATAGGACAAAATATCCGCTATTTTACGAAATTCTACTCCTAAAGAAGTATTTTATATCTAAAAACAAGAAAATTTAGTTCAAAGACCAAACAAGTTGTATTATTCATTTAAGTTATTTTTTTAATCTACCTAGTATAATAAATTATATAACGTTTTTTTGTCAATAAATGTAGTGATTTTTAAGTTTCTGTTGTACATTTTTTAAATAATAAAGTAATTTATATCTAAGACATCAGACCTACACTTATTTATACAAAAATATTGTTATTATTTAGTAAGAAAGTATATTCGTCATAATATTTGTCTTTACATTACATTAATATTTAATACGTTTTAGAATTTCAATATCAGTGTATTTATATACAATTTTATACTGTGATTTGTCTTACATAATTTGGCTTTGATCACTCCAGATTCACAATAGTCCGGTTTAAAAATTTCAAAGAAAACTAAATTGTAATCCATCACAGACGAGCGGCGGATATATCCGCCGTATGCTTTATACATTAGACTTTGCTGTAAAATATTTGACGTTAGTAGAGAATGGATGTATGCGATATTTAAGTTTTAATAATTTTTTAAAATATTAATTAATAATGAATATTAGATACAAGTGGACTGAAGACAAATACTAAGAAATTCACAAGAACTTCATTTTTTTTCATAAAAAGTATCTAAAAATATTATTTATAGTAGAATATAACAGAAACAGAATCAAATAAAAATTATTTTTGATTGGTTATTGTTAATATCATTATATTTGAAAACAAATGTATTATAATGCTGCTACGTATACCCAGGAAATCGATTTGATCTGCAAGAATTATACCTCCAAGAAACGAAGTCTTCGAACACCTTATTAATATTAAAACCATGGAGGAAAATACTAATCAATCTGGAACACAAAAACATACAACCAGCTGCACCCACTTTAATACCAGACCTAGTAATTTCGTTTTCCGTAAAGAATAGATAACTGCAGATCCCTAAAGATAGAACGGGTTTCTACGATGCTGCCGTTAACTACTGCTTAGATGTTTATTTTCACAATTTTTCAGAACACAAAAAATAGATGTTCTTCATTACTAAATATTGTGGGTGACTGCTTAACCAACAGTTTCACGAATAATATATTATGTTCAGACAAAAAACATATGTTTGGATAATGAACACTTTACTCATCGATTGACGTTAAATTTAGAAATAATTCGGTTACATTCGGAACATTATCTTTGAACAAATTATGTACATAAAAAAACATACATTCAAATAAAACGCGGCGTTTATATAATAATAAATAATATAAAAAAAAAACAAAACGCACTTTCTAAAAGAGTAAATCACAGATTTAGAAGCCGCCGATGGATATTTTCTATAGACGCCCATGTATTTTAATTACTACGAGATAAACAGTTAATGTAAAAGTTTTGATCAGATTCGTGATACTACGAAATTTATGGTGATATCCTGTACGTACTCTTTTTTCCTTTTTCCTTCCATGTCTGTCTCATTACTTACGTCGCCTTCAAATAGCATTAATATTTGCTAGGCGTGCTTGACTTTATACAGACAGTGAACAAAAAAAAAATGTGGGAAAGGAAACGCAACGTGCGTATATAAATCCTAACAGCTTCATACTTGCGTACTTGCGAGTGTTCACGTCTCCTTCCACCGTACACGTGTGTGTAAATATCTATATTTTTTCTATCGTCCTGATTGTTGTTTCTTTTTTTTTCTTGAGACGAGTTACGTTTCCACAATCGTAACGGATGGATTTCCACGCGAGGCCTTTGACAGGGTTATTAATTAAGTTAACGAGCGAAATAAGGTACGTGGCGGAAGGACGAAAATGGACGAAGGGACGTTTCACAAAAAGCAGCGAAGTTAACTAATGGCGATCGATAATTTATCCATAAACATTATTATTTATCAATATGGGTTCGCGTCTCGGGGTTTCTCCTCCATATCCATGAGCAAACATTGAATACTCGACGTGTATAATTATAATTATGAATTATTATTGCCGCTACGTAATTTATTAATAACGTTTACGGATGGAACGTGTACGTGGTCCGACACGGAGCGCGTATTTCAAACGCGCGGTGGATGATGGCACAAGAAAAATCATGCTTAAGACGGCACGTAATTGATTTTCCTAAAAAGGATCAAGTCGGGAAATCTTCTCGTTGAAGATTCACTCGTTCCAGCTGATAACCTGTATTGTAATTATCCGTTTGACTCTGGCGTTGTGCAAACGACGAACCGTCGGCTCCTATGCAAATCCTAACGAATAATAATTAAACTCTTATTGAAAGAAGAAAATTAACATTTTATCCTTATATTGGGGACAGCGTATATAAAGATCATCATTAGATTATTTCATTTTTCTAATGTATATTCAACAAATATGGAATTACAAGCACTCCTTTATTGTAATACATCAGAAATTACAATATTTTGTAAACATAAACAAAACTCATGAAAAATATCAGAAAATAACTATGCATGCATTGTTAATCTAATGTTATTACTAAAAGAATTAATTAAATGTTTAAAATGTTCTTCTTAGTATAAATTTCTATCGAATCACTTATATTTTAACTTGATTTAGAAATTGAAACACATGTACCACATTTGTGCATATTCTCTGTTCCTGTTGACAAAACCTTACTTTAGAAGTGTAAGAATTTTAACATTAATTTTTTGTTCAATATTTTCATTGTAACATTTATAATTTATATTTTAGAATATATTTAATATTGACATAATAAATATTTTGCATTTTCATATGATTAAACTTAAAGACATTAGATAACATTGATTATATTTCTTGAATAAGATTATTAATTTATATTCTCGTAATAAATTAACGACAAATATTAATAAAATATAAAACTTTGAACTAAATTGCTTATACATATATTCAATTGAAACGTTAATATTTCATGTTCAAAAGTTAATAATAATCTAAATTTATAGTCATACCTCAATTAACTGCGTTCCACGCTATTACTTCGTTAAGCGAAACTTCGTTTTCAGAAGGGTAATACGTAGCTAACAAGATTTCATAAATTTTACAATGAAAACCATTTTCTTCGGAATTAAATAAATAAAAATTGAAACATATTTCTATTTTATTGTAATATTTTCTTCTTCTACTATCAATATTTTCGGTGATTTGCGAACTTCGTTATATCAAAGCATTATTTCCATAAGTAACATTAACTGAGGTATGACTGTATTTAAAATTGTTCGACAAATGAGGTAAAATGTAATATAACTTTCAACAAAACATAAAAAGAAAGAAATGAATGAATATAAATGAACTAAAGGAAAAGCGCATTTGCAGTAATCAAGACTAATCGATTTTAAATAACAGTGACATATTATTTTTAACATCATTTTGGTTAGTTCATTGCCTACATTAACATACTAATTATCCGGATTATAATATTAAAAGCAATTGCATTTGAATACTGAACGCGCGCAACTATTATGTTAATAACATCTTGTTTTTTTTTTAATCTCCTGAATGATTTCGTTTATTTATTAACTCAATATTCATTAATATCATTAACATATAAACTATAAATTACGAATGCGTTATTTTTTTTCTTACAGCCGCAGCAATTTTCTGCACGCATTTTTAATTTACATATGTCGTAAAATAATTAGTCTCAACGTAAAAAAAAAATGTATAATAATTGCGTGCAATTAGTTTAGTAGAGCATTGTCACATTTTTAATTTTTTTATTTCTTGTAGGTTTTTTTTGTCGTTTTATTTTTATTGCGGCATAAAAGTGGATATTTAAATAGAGTTTCGAAAAGGTTACGCGCTTTAATAATAATATTCCAATTCGTGTCGGGTTAGATCATGGAAATAACATTTTCATTGTCCTTTGTAATAAATTCCTATACTTTGGGTATAAGAATGCAACCTGGCAAATGTCAACTGGATACAACTGCATGTCTCGACCACTGTTTTTATATGAAGTTAAGTGTGGTTGTAACCTAATAATCATGATAAATGCATTTATGTTTGAATATTAATCTCAGTGGCGGAACTACAACCGTAATGCTACAGGACCCACATAAAAAAAAGTTTAGGGCCCTCAAATAGTAGAACTGGTATCTAGGACCCACGGTTTTTTTAATGTGACACTTCACCTTCCTATCATCAATTTTTTGTAATTGATTTAGTCTGAATAATATTTAAAGATTTATAAAAGATTTGAAGTTCCGCCACTGTAGTTGTTATAGGATTTATACTTTTTGCTCGATAGAAAACTTAATATAATTATTGTTGTCATTCCTGGTTATGATTAGGCGGAAGAAGCCTAAGACTGTTATTTTATTGTTATAATTAAATAGCAACAAGGCGTACAAAAAAAATATGGAAAAGATTTGGGCACGGATATCCTTTAGAAATTGCGCATTTATGTGTCACTCTTCATGGAATTAATCTCGTTTAGACGTTTAGTTAATAAATACTGAAGATACTAATATTTCATGTCTAATAATATAATTTCAAGATAATTAACTTAAAAATTTACATGAATTACTAAAATGTGTCAAGAATATATTTGTTTTTGTTTTTATTGAATGTTAAAATAAGAATGTAAATAAATAGTAGAGGATACAAAAATGTGATTGCAACAGAAATTATATATAAAATGTCAAGATAATTGTAATTGTGTCTGATTAAATCCTATTTATAGAAATGGTGGTTTCTATTTTATATATTTTTTTTCTGTCTCTCCGTTAGAGAGATTTAATTACAAATTAGTTGTGATTGGATTGCACAGAATTTCGCAAATACACCGAAATACGTTTGAAGTCGTGATGTCCAATTGGAAATTGTACGTAACAATTTAATCACAATTTGAGCAGATTTGCGCAACGTTTTGCTGTTGCATTGGACGTTTGTTGTGTGTGTCTGGCTGGCTGACTTGCAGGGTATACAAGTATTATTTCGTTTGACTTACAACATAATTAACCGGCGGTTATCTGCAGCGCACCGCAGATTCGAAATATTATTATTGAGTTGTATAAGTTTTATTAAATTTCGAGAGAACAATGGTGGAGGCATTGGGATAAAGCCTATTACTCGGCGAGCGGTTTCGATGATAATTGAGTTTCGAAATTCAATTTGGTTATACAACCGAGCTGCATGTTGTTGTTCAATGGTGAGTTTTGTATGTATATATATATATATTTTCTGTGACCGATAATCGAACCATTTAACCGCCCACGTTGTCCATTGTTAATCTGATGGTGCGGACTGTATTAGGAGTCGGCCTGCTTCTTGCACATACAACTAACTACGGATAAGGAAATCAAGATAGAAATACACCTGTAACCAGAGTGCAACTATTGACTCATTAACTATGCAGACGTTCGTCTCACTCTCTATGTATATAAATATAAATGTAAGAGTTATTCCGGTCGTTCTCTCCATCCCTCCAGTTGTTCAGCATTTCGGTATTTTATCATCAATTTAATGCTTCCTAATCGTTCGCGGATAAAATAGACAATGCATACAAATCAGTTTATTTACCTGCAAACGAAACCATGTCTTGTTTTTCATGTAAGGACAAAACACAGCTTTCACTGTAATAACTTAGGTGCAAGTAAACTTGCTTCAGGCATCGGCCCATATGTATCATTCATATGCAATTGTCCCAATAAATTACTAATTTATATATTACCTGCAAACGGTACCAATTTGTCACTAATTATATAAACCTTTAGTCATCTACAAAAATTATTTTATATAAGAAAATAAAATACAAAATCGTAAATATTAATGAGAAATTCTAAATTATAGGAAATAGTATTGATTTTCTAAAAATAATTTAACATTTTTTAGAATAAGTTGTTAAAAATCAGTATCCTATATCGATATGCAAAAAATGTAGGAAATAAGTGAATAAATGAAATAATATCCATAATCTGATATTTATGGTTAATAAAATTGTTTTATGGAATTTAAACTTTCGCCCTTAAATATTTGAATGAAAAGGTAATCGTTTGCGCAAAATGTGTCGGTGCAAATATTTTAATTGGCGTGGAATAATGGTCCGAGGTGTATGGTGTGTGTATGTGCAGTGATCTTTATTAATTTGCGTAGGTGTTAAAACCCGAGCCCCTTTGAACTTCACTAGTTAAATGGCAACAAAGTTGCATGAATCATTTGCAAAGCGGATTGTGCAACGTATCATTGCGCGCCTTACAAAAGGAATAGAAAAAAAAAGAACGATTAGGAAGAGAAGAAGGAAAAAAAAATAATTGTAAATGGAATGAAATAAAATAGGGGGCAGTCTCTGGAAGAATGTAGAATTGTAGACCACCGAGTTATCTTAAATCATAAGTATATTTATTGCCGCTAGTTCTCGGTAGAAGGTCGACGTTTGTCGGATGGTAGACAGGCATGGCTTGGCCTGTCGTGAGCCGTACGTACACGTATTGTTGTTGTTATCCTTTTTTCTCTCGTTTCCTTTATTTCACTCTGTCTTTCTTCTGCTCTCTAGTTTTGAATCCAGAAGGAAATCGGTCGGTTTCACACCTCGCGCAACACAATTAGATTGTTAATTGTTAGAGGAAAGTCCTGTGTGATTGACACCAGATCCGTGATCGACAAAAACAACAAAAAATATATATGCCGTGCAGGTAGGAATATATATTGTGATCGATCGCGTTGCTCTCGCAAGGACAAACGGTTACGCGTTAGTAAATTAATAGGATCTACGAGATAGGATCTAGGTGGACGAATTAGGTAATCGTTGTTTGTTGCAAGGAAGTTCGCTGTGCGATCTGGATTGACGGATTTTTGCCGGGTCGAATGCACCGTGCAACGGCTCGCTGATCATGTTGATTGTATGTCTACATCACTGCAGGTGTCTAATGGAAGTAATGGAAGGAAATAGCGGAGCGGCGCGGCGGGCGCGGACGACGAAAGAAGCCTTCTGGTTTAAAAATTCGTATGGAAACGGGACACTGGAGGGAAAACAATCAAGTCGCTTTCGTTACACGATTCACCACAAACAATGCATCATAAAACATAGCTCGTTAATTTCCAACCGTTTTCCAGTTTACATATCAATACGATTTCGGATTCCATTTAATTAACCAGTTACTTTAACTGCTATGTTTAACAACATTTTAAATAATTGCTCATTATTGGACTTATTCTATACAAACTGAAAACTCTCGGTTGTTAATAAAATTTGCAACAACAAGACAGTTTGTGTAAATATTACATAAAGCATGTGTACGTCCTAGTCATAACTATGTTACGGTTAGTTCACTCACAATGTATTACGAAGATTCATCGAAAAGTCTTTAGATCGAAACGAAAATTAACCACGTTATAAGATAAAAATAACTATATTCAGTTCAATGATTTTACATTGTTAACAAACTTTTTAATAACCAATAGATGTTACTTTGAATCATTATCCTGCTTTACAAGTGATTAGGTTGACGTTTTGGCTTTAATTTCTCGTTTAAAAGATCCAATAAATATGTGTAATACTGACCAGTTATTGATTTTATTTCCATCTTCAAGTAGTCTTTGTCTTCTTCGCAGCTGATTCATCGCAATTCATCTTTTCTCAGACTGTTTTTTTTAGAGTTTGATGCGTAGTGATGGATCAATATTTCATTGAGTGACACGACACGATACAAAAAAATCCTTTTGTATCATATTCAACACGTCCAAACTGTTTCGAAAGACTTGTTTTTGATCGATTGTCACAAAACGCGACATTCATCAGATTTCTAGAGGTTTCACAAGTCCAAAATCTTTGTTTTAAATGTATTGCCTTTAATTCACGACGATTTTGTTGGATTTCTCTTAAGATGTCTTTGTGCGTTACATTCAAGAATCACTTTTTCTTCATTATCCTCCTCCTGTCATCTGATTTCGTTGGTGTCTGTTATTATTTCACTTCAATATTTATTTTCAAAGTTCACGAACACAATGAATTTCGTCAATATAATTTACATATGATGAAAATTTACATGATTTATCTGTTTTTTTTTTCTTATGATTTCTGTCACCAAATGTTGCTTAATGAGCCCAAAATTTGACAAGAACATTCATTAACTTTTATTGTTCTTATTATATATTTGAATTTATTAAGACCTTGAAACTACAATACAATTGTATTTCGTATATAATTGTAAATTGGATTGCATATTATTGCATAAATAATTCCTCATTATTGTGCTTAATTAGTATAATAGCAAATATAAAATAAATTAAAATTTTATGTTTACCGTAAACTCATTTAAAGTTCAGTACTCACAGAAGTTTTAAATATTATATAACATTAAAAGAGAAATCCCTTCAATATCTGACATAAATTCTCTTTATTACTCTTCATCAATCCAACTTAAGATATTCCGTTTTAACTGAATCTTCCAACAGAAATATAAATTAAATATTTAAACGGTAAACTTACATAAAGTTTAATACCCAAAATACTATAAATATAATTATTGTAACATTAACAAAATAATTATTGTTATCCCTTGAACAATTTTTATAATTTCTCTTCGTTGAGATGAAGATCAATTTATCTTAAGACATTCCGTTTTAACTGAATCTCGCAACGGCAATACGAATTGAGTAAATATTGTAAAATGGTTTTATACCTTGTCATAACTGTGTTACGGTTAGTTCACTTACAATGTACTATAAACATAATTGGTGCACATTAAGCGAGTCATATTTTTTGTGTGTGTGTCTTTGTTTGTTCCTTCGTTCGAAAGCCGGGCACACAGGAAATCGTATTACGCGCATTTCTTGTTTGCGCAACACAAGGCTCTCATACACACACAAACTCACATGCTTATATTTCTGTATGTATATATCATATATATTATACAGATATTATATATTAAATAAGTGACCGGCTAATACACGTGCTGCATTTAAAATTTGCATAAAGCCGTGGAACGGGAGACGTATGAATCCACCTGTTCGCTTGCTACGAGCTCGAAATGTCGGTATCTGGTATAACGGAGAACAGGTGAAACTGGTATTGTGGTAAAACTCTCCATTGCTCCCATAAATTACACTTAAACTAATTATTGGAAAATAATTGATCTCGGCTTGATAATAAGCGGCGTTACAATCATGGACAAATTTATTCGCCCGTTTCCTTTTAGCCTTTAACACATCGGCGCAGCGTTTGAGTTTACACGAAGAGAGAAAAAAAAGAAGTAAAGTAAATAAAAGAACAGAAAAAAAAACGTACTGGTTTAGCCACACTTCATTATTTCGATGGTGGCGCTCATTATTAATTGGCTCTATTTATTTGCATATCCAGATAATTTTAGTAATCGATTATCCAATCCATTTACCCAATCGGCTTAATTAAGCAATAACTTTATCGGACGCTAAAAAAAGAACTTATTTTTTTCTCGCTTTGTTATTATCGCTTATTGCATAAACAAACAAAAATAGCTTAGATTAATTTATATAATTAAGTTATATATAGACATAAGAAAGACGTTATAAGAAAAAAAAAACAAGAAAATGATCTATATATTTTTACTTAATTTAATTGGCCTTGGAAATAATTATTATTTATTGGTTTTTAACCGATTTGAATACAGCTTGAACCGTCTTGCATGTAAACAAGTATTACGCAACAATTTATATCAGCCCCAGTGGCCTAATGGATAAGGCATCGGCCTCCTAAGCCGGGGATTGTGGGTTCGAGTCCCATCTGGGGTACATCTCTTTTATAATACAGCACAACAGATTTTTTTTATCAATTCTTGCTAATAGATATTACAAGTTACATAATTAGAAGGAATGATTAACTAAACTATATACATAATATTTAATAATTAACTTAAGTCTTGAGTTTTATGAAACCATTATTTAAATTAAATTAGAGTACAGTAAGACCTCGTTCAGATGCCTAAGATGACAAAGCGCTAAACGAAACAGCGTTAAACGAAGTATCATTAAGTTAGTAAATTTAGTACTTTTTAAGCTTCGAGTAGAATTTTCTAAATCGTATCAGCGTTAAACTAGGAAACGCTAAACGAGGTTTTGATGTATTCCAGTATATTTAACACCCAATATAACGTACTAAATCGAGGCCCAAAGTTTATTAGAAACTGTAAACATAATAATGTAAATAAGCCAAATAATTGGAAATTAGGTATGTTTAAAAGTATCGTATATAATGAATGTGTGGGTAAATATATAAAGGTGAAGTAGGTCAGATCCTTGTTTATTAGAGAGTGGTCAATAAATTTGTTGATTTTATGAATTTATTAGAATCTCGTGATTATGGAAGATTGTTGCATTAAATATGTTTAAGAGTGTTATCTAATTGCTTTATAATTAGATACTTGGATCCAATTAGGTTCAAAAGACATGAAATTTGAACTAGTATTATTTAATGATACATAATTTGAAGCTTCAAGGAAATAGTTTAAGATTTTCTTAAAGAATTAGGAACATTGCAATATAATACTGGTATATAATTTATTAGAGATTATTTTTCAATATTTGTTTATAATTATCTATGCAATTGTATAACTCTTGTAATAAATATTACCATTACTATAAATAAGTGTAATATTACATAAATATTTATAAAAGAAAGCATCAGATATAATCGACTATAATAATGTTCATTCTATTAAGAGAATATAAGGACAGGAAGACTGTTAATTTATTTATATAATTGATATCAAATGGTTTAATCACGTGGTTGGATGGTTATGGTCGTTTTTGTTTGTTTCATTATTTTCGTTTAACTGAGTAAGTGAACATTGGAACGGGTTCCGTGGAAAAATAAAAACTGTACGTCATTGGGTTCTTTGTTTCTTTGAAAGTGCTCACCAGTGACTTATTTACTGTCATCTCCGGTCGCATTATGCGGCCGACGATTTAATGCGCCAAGGAAGAAATCCAAAACGTCCATTATTCAAACAAACAAACATATACACATAGATAGAGACAGAATGAGAAAGAGAGAAAGAAAGAAAGAAAGAAAGAGAAATAGTCTCGTCGACGAAGTGGCAAAAGCAGAGAGAAAGATGGATGTTAAGGTGCGAGTTTAATTTCAGGCGACTGAAATGTTTCCGGCACTTTGAAAACTGCTCATAATTCCGCAAACAATATGTGGATCGTTATGAAATATATTTGCAACACCTTCCGCGTTCAACGCGCACACGTTGACAATTTAATTGATATTGCAATTATCGCAGGAGGAAACGTATTTAACGCGAAACAAGCAGAAGAAGTACAAATACAAAAAAAAATGTATGTTTGCAGCGCGAATTCCCTTCGGTGAATTTAATTAGTTTAGTTAATGAATACCTATTGAGTTTTAATTATACATGTGCTATCCCAATTGCTGAAAGTTTCTTTGGAAGCATGTGCGTTCGAGCGAGGAGCGGATTGTCTTCTAATGGTTTTTTTTGTTGTTGTTGCGATGGAAATTAGATGGCGAGTTTTATAACACGGCAAAATGGGATTTACGTGTAATATGGGCTCAATGCAAATGGTGAATGATGATGGATAATTTCGAAAGTGGTCATGGTGTGTTGTGTGTTTGTATAGTGAAAAAGGAGGCTGTAAACCAGTTGTTTGTTATACATTGAGCGATGGAGCGTTGAAGCTGTGGTAGCCGAAGGTGGCGGAGAACACTTGCGTGACCCGATGATCATTTGAGTGTGTATGTACTATATTGTACGCGTTTGACTAAGCTGGTGGTGGATAGGCAGCTAAGGGAAATTAGCACTCAAGTGAAGCAGTACTACCAGTATAACTAATCCGAGCTCGTTTCGAACAATGCCATTGAATATTGGGAATAATTCATAAGGAAAGCAGTCACGATCGTTGCATTTACGTGATGCCTCTTCCTCCTCGGTCCACCTCTGACATCCTGTGTTTCCTTCAGGCTTAATGCCCTTAGGCGATCGAAGCTGACCAACTGACCATGCGGAACTGGTTGATAAATGCCAGACCGAAGCCGTGCCACGCTAGATTTACATGATGGATACACTACGGACTGCGCAAGTTTCTATCTTGATAACCCAAAGACACTTGTTTACTTAATATGGTAATAAGGAGTCAAGTGCAATTGCATGTCCTATACATATAGGACAGTGCTATTAATACCTGTTGCCATAATCAATATTAGCTTTGGCCATTGATTTGCGACCGCCCACGGCTCATGCCTTTCCACTGCGACCGCTTTAGGATTCTTTCCTCGTTGAAAGGGAACCTCTTCTTCGAGCACTTCCTCCCTCCACAACACTATACTAATATAATACATTCGCAATTTTAGCTTTAGCTTCGAACACAATGTGCATACCGATATTTCACCGACGAAATAATTATTATATATTACACCATTACCATAATGCAAACAACAATTTGCAAATGCAAACGCGATTGAGTTATCTACTAAACATAGATATTTTCCTCCTTTATGCTAAAACATTACATGCTTTCTATAATTTACCTTAACTCAAATAATTGATAGCACAAGATAATTCCAAATACCTATCCTATTTATCAAAACGTCCGCTTTACGAACCTCAGTTTACGTTGCTAATATCTATTCAAGAGCTTTTAGTTATTGCTCGGACAGTGAGCGAAAACTGCCATTTTACTAATCACAATCATTCCGGATTACTTATTGCCTAACGCATATTTATTTACTGCTCCATTAGCACCATTCCATCCATCACTTTAGTTTCATATATATTTAATTATACGTTATATATACCACTTTACACTTCTCCAAACCATTTAAATAATTCAACTACAAATTCTATTTTACACCCGAAAGCAGAGTAAATAACAGATAACTAAACCACTAGGTCAATATGAACTTCGAGTATAGTTATTTTCCTTACTAACTAAATTATATAGTATAAGTTTCAAAAAAATATAAAGAAATTTGTTGCACCCAATACCTATACTTATGGGCAATTCAATAGCATTTTTCTACAATAACGTACATAAAATATATACTTTCTCTGAACCTGCACAACGTTTACTCATCAGTATGAAACTCTTGCAGCACCGATTTTTTTCTAAATATATTAAATCTGTAGAATAATTAATAGTGTAGTTATTTTAATGATAAATAATGATTATAATATTAACGATTTAAAGAATTTGTCCCATAGGGGGAGGAAATTTTGCTTCCCTTCTCGTGTATTTTTTTTTTATGTTTCTGAGTATAAATATTGTAACTTCATTTTAATTACATTGATTTATTATATGGTGACTTTATGTGTACTTAAAGTGTATTTTAATGGTAGTTCCTTAATCTGTCTGATCTATTAAATGTATAAGTTGGAATCCAAACCAAATTAATTAATCTGATTAGAATTTTTCAAGTAAGTCATAAAATTTTATTAAGCTATATTACATAAACTGGACGAGTTAACAGATAGCGTTTATTATCGACACCATTACTCGAACGGAAATGAAAATATAGGTTCAGATATAATCAATCTGAAGTTAAGAAATGGACGTAATAAAAGGCAAAGAACATTAAAATAATTGGTAATGAAAACTTAAATTGAATGCACTCACGAATTGTACGGGAATTGCAACAATATTTTCACGAACCGGAAACACGTGCACGGATCTATTTTATAGTGCAGGTAAAGTACAAAAAATAATAATAATAATAATCTTATTGGCAATAAGAAATAGTTTAGTAGAAGGAGGTAATATTGTGCAAGGTCACCGGAGGTCAAGCGTGTAGAAGATAATGAAATCTTAAGAAGTCAAGCGGTGCAAAGAAAATGTAAAATTAGTGAAAATATTAATAAATGTATTCGAAATAAATTGGTTAAATGGTGAATATGCTAATGAGTTTCCCCCTAGAGGAGTTTTGAATTTTAATCATGCTCGAGAATCGAGGTCGACTCGGCAGTAGTGAAGCGTGGTATGGAAAACTGGAGATAAACAAAGACGGTGAAAGAGTAATAGGTAAATGAGGAATAACAAATTATTCAGACGCTGGGCTGAAAGGAAATATAATTCCCGGATGTCGTGCATAAAAAGGACGAGATATGCGAGGCAATTCAGTGGATGCGGAGATAAGGAAATTAAGGATGATCTGATGCTGGAGTGTAGGTTGCATCTCGAAGGAGACCAAAGTGTAGGAGTTTGAGTTGAATAGCTTCAGGGAGCTTGGTTGGACGCCTCTACAGATTTTGAGGCAGTGAACAAAATAGAAAAGAAAATTGAACGGAATGGTGTCGATTGGAAACAATCCCTCAAAATATACACCTGTTATGAAACACTTGCTAATTACAGCCCATACAATTATAACGTGCCCACGAGCGGGCAAATCTTAATTGCTAATTAGTACACAATGTAGAACCCGATCGGTGCACTTAAATCATTCCACTGGGAAGGCCGATAAATCTTTGACCTGCTCAGAAAACAGAAACAGATACAGAAACATACATAGAAAACGTTATTATTAACAATCAATGATATCTACTTATTTTATCCTATATTAGGAATGGTCGCGTTTAGAACTCTCTGCATAATCAAACATTCTAATAGAATATAAAGTATGTAATATACTGCCAAGCAATAAATCACAGCTCTGACTAACTCGAAACTTGAAGAAGAAAAAAAGACACGAATCATTTCAATTAAACCTGCATTACGGAATTAATAGGCGTAAAATAATGCGCATAAAAAAAATAATCGCATTCGATTAGTGATTAGTTCGTTGAAGTATTCGAATTTGCGAGGGAAATATAAATCAATTCTCGATGTGCTTGAAAAGGAGGAGGATTTATTGAAAGTGTTGAAACTAAATTACATCCAATTAAAATGATGATCTCACAATGCGATGCGCGGCTGAATGCTGCAGTAAGCCAATAATAAATTAACTCGGTGGTATCTAATTTCGCATACAATAATTATAATCGTCTTCAATTGAGCGAAATTGATTTCAACTGTGGTGAATCCTCGATACGTTCGTCTACATACATATTTAAACTGTTGTTCGGCACGCTCCACAACTGTAAATTAATTGCACACTGTGTTTTCTAATAACTCGTTCCTATAATGATAACTGCTCCATCACAATTCTAATATTGTCTATACTGTTATTACACACAACACTCGGGAAAAAGCGTGAAAGTTCCACCCATTCAACGTTCATACCATATTATTTTCAACTTAAATCCTGCAACGCACCCAAAAAAAACAAGAGGAATAATAAAAGAAGCACAGCCACATTAAGGATCTTATTGGAAATAAATAGATTCCACATATATGTTTTTTTTTATATTTCGAGATGTAATTTCTATGCAATTTTCTTATGCTTTCTACATTAATGTTCGCGCGTATACATTTTGTTTTCTTTTTTTTTGTTTATCGTGTCCCGCTTATATCACATTTCCTAATGCCATATTTGAGAATACATACGTGTCTATTAAATCAATGTATTATCACAATCTATTTGATCGACAATTTTGTGAAAAGGATTATTAATTCGCAACGAGAGAAATATTAATCCACGCCGGCTTTTCTTTTATGGAAACAAACATGCGAGCTTATATAATGTATCTTAAGATCATGATTCAATTATTTATGAGGTATGATTGATCGTCGAATAATTTTCGCTTGACATCAAAGGCTGCCACTCTCGACGTATTGATGGAAATTAAAATTTCTCCAGTGTCGTGTATTCATAATATATTATACAAAAATTAATGTCTTTCGAAAAATTTAATAACAATACAACTTTTAACATACTAAATCCAATACGTATATACTTTCAATATAGTCCTTTCTTACATACAATACCTCAATTAACGAATATACTTGAAAATTCTAATTATTAAAATATGAGCCTAAAGTCGATAGAAGTTCTTCAAAACTAATATCTATTTATTTGTGTAAAACCAAAATTATATAATACTTTAGAATACGATTTATACGTTTCTGTTATTGTATTTATAAGATGCAGGATCAATTATAGTAAATAATATTATCTCACACTCTCCTCCGCACAATTTAACGTTATGGGAAAATCGTTCCCTAAGTAGATGCAAATAGATCTCCGCAATACGACAATGAATTATTAACAGTAATTACCTCCGCTTGTTTCTTTTTATTGTACGTGTACGTATCAAAGCGAAACCACACAATCACGCTAATAAATACAAGAATAATTCGCACACACTGAATGCGATTTTTTTTTCTTCTATAATTTTTATTGCATTTTAAAAATAAATTTTATGAATGCGTCGTTGAAATTTATGCAAACTGTTTATGCTGTAGGTAAAGGTGAAGGTAAAAACTCCATATTGGATAACAGGCGTTCGGCCCTGACCGATTCATTTGCATTAATCCTTTGAGAAATTTTCAAAGAAAATTCCCGTTTTCTCAAGTTTACAAAAAAAAGTTAGCTTGGAATAGAATCTCTTCCTCCGATTCATCTCAGTTTCGATGTCGGTTTAATAATTAGAAATGTATGACTATCAAGTATCGCTTGGTAAATGGATTGTGCAAATAGTCGGGCCGAGTAATTACTAATTACCAGCAATAACCGACGGATAGAATATGTGTATATTCAAAGCATCGATGATGGCTCTTACAAATACAAAATTGAAAATGATATTTAACGGTACTATCCCTATCGGTAATTAAAAAAAATAATAAAAATAAAATAGTAATACAATCTTTGGGAATGAGCGTGTAATTTGAAAATTAACTACATGCTAACGAGATTCTAATTAAAATCGGCATCTGTAGTTTTTTTTTTCTTGTATTAAATATAATCGCATTAAATAGATTGTGTTATATTTTTTTTCGTGGCAAAAGCAATTAAAAATTGTATCAATCATTCGGTTATTGATGAGAACGTTAGAAACAATAATTAGAACACTATCCGTTCTCGCTAAAGCCTTTTATCCATCATCCTTTGTTCTAATAATTACCGCATTATAATGAACATTTAATGACATAAAGTAAAGATTAATTTACCTTCTAGTAACAACAATAAAAGAAAAAATAAAACACAGCGACCATAATTAAGCAGGATATTGATCTGCGTTTTAATTAAGTTCTGCAAAGTTATATTAATAACTACATTATATATATTACCTTTCTAAAACACTTATAGTCCTGGAAATCTAATATGTTTAATAGATGGATGATTCGCGTTGCGCAACTCGGATTATTATGATTATTAGCGCCTCTTAAACAAAAGGTTGCGTAAGGCCGTTTCGGCGAGAGTATGAAGATGAAGAAAAAAAAATAAGAAGCGGGCTTTTGTAATTATCTGGAATTATGACTGAATTTCGAATCTGCAATAATAACGCCGACAATGGATGGATCGATGTAGAAAGTGAAGATTCCAATCGGCGTTTTACATCTAGCTGACGATATTAAACGGCTCATTATTAATTAATTAATACCGTATTCAATAACAATTAATTGCGTTCATTATGATGTGCATTAGGAGCTAATAGGTTTTGGTTATTGGGGGGTCACGGGTCACGGAAATCTCTGGCTACTGATATTTACAAAAGAGAAAACCGCTACTCATCGCCCTTTCTTCTTAAGTTAATATTTTAATTCGTCCTTCATTTCTTACACTCATTATAAATAATAACTGTATGCAATTCATTATTTATCGAAGGCTACATACAATTATATACCCTCCGTTATAGTCCGTCTTCACTACAAATCGATTTTTAATTAAGTATATAAAATTTTAAATTAGTTTTTTTTTAAAGACAATTTACTGTACAAAGGAAAAATAACTATTTTATAATACTAAACGTATATACTAAATAGATAAATTTAAAAGATAATAAAAATGCATACATTAATCATAGAAAGCAATGGCGATCGACATTATAATAGAACAATTTTTACGTCGCTTCATTCCATATTTGTTTGCAATTACTATACATGCAGAATCAGCATAGCTATAAACGCCGTAAATGTAGAATCATGCAATGCACTTTCAAATGAAAATACTGTGAAGTGCAACAAAATATGTCACAGTTGTCAGTCAATAGCGAATAGAGACGAACACCTGACAATATCAATGGAAACGTGCTCGACTGAAATGCAAACAAAAAAGAGGCGATGCTCATGTTTAAGAAAAAAAGATAAGTATTGCCATAAGAAGACTGAGTTCCATTAAAATAATATAGAAATGCCTCTTCCTCCACGTCTTTTCAAATGGTATATCCAATGTAAAAGTTAAGTAACAGTGATAATATATTCAAAAGTATTAAGTATTTTAGATCAGTGTTTCTCAAACTATTAGGTACACGGACGCCTTTTGCATTTAAAAAAATTAAAGGACCCCCCAAATAATGGATATGTATTGAAAAACGTCCCGTCTGTCATCAATTTTTGGGTCGCAACCCGCACTTAGAGAATCACTGTTATTGACTATTAGAAGCACTTTGTATCAATTTTAATATTATTTGTATTAGTAATAAAATCATGCTATCAATTTTTTTAAAACTTGTGTATACATATTATGTGTATTTTTGAATATGTTTCACTATACGAATAAAAATCAGGAAATTTTGGAACGGATTAAACTCATTAAGCGAGGTTCCACTGTACTTTCACTAATTATAATGACCTGAAATCGTACTTGCTTCAATTTTTTTTTGTTGATAAGTATAAATTTTACAAAAAGTATATCTAATTTAGGTATATTAGAGAATAAATATTGAAAAACTTATATAATTTTATTCAAGAAATTTTGAGAGCAATTAAGATGTTCTAATGTAAATCTTAAGGAATGTTTGCGCCGCGTATTTATGAATGTGGCATTTGATACCGGGAATAATTAATAACTTAAGATCGCGAGTCATTCTGCGAAGCTAAAAACCTCTATCTAGTAATACTCGTTTTATAATTTATGCCAAATTAAAATACAATAACTATATAAATATTTAATGGAAAATCATATGACTGGAATATTTCTAGATAATAATTTGGTATATAAATAGAAATCAAGTATATAAATCATATTATTATTTTGATTTATATAAATTTAAATAATGTATTTTTAGTAAATATTTAAAGATTTTGAATAATATTTTGATTTCACCAATCGATAAACTAAACTAGCAATTAGATACTTGAAATGTATTGCAGGAAAACGTAAGTTACTTCTCTTCCTCTTCACTTACGCAATAAATTCATAAAGTGAAGTTAACATTCCATCTATATTTTGTTTTTTTTTGGTAATTATAAAGACTGGTTATTTATACTTATATTGTAATAATAATTGCTATTGTATACGATTTTAAGCAACTATTTCAAATTTTTATATATTATTTAATGATTATTCAAAATCAAATTTTACATTAATTCTGAAGTGAAAAACTGTTTCAGTTTTCGAAGAATTATCTTTGGTTACCGATATTCCACTAAAATACAAAAGAATATGTAATTATATTCGATTTGTACAAATTATATGCAATTGAATATTAAATCAAATTGGTTTAACGATGCAAAATTTTATACGGGAAAGTCTAAATGAAAAGGAAAATCTACAATGAAAGAAAGTCTTGATAAAAAGAAGATAATAAAAGAATCTATCATCGATATAGATGTGCGTGTGTTCTGAGTATACGCGTTTCCAATTGATTTGCGCCAATCTTGACGGAGGAGACACAGAGAGCCCACGCGTGTCGTTATAAGATTTCCACGTCCCAGGTGGTTAATAAAATGATGATAAACTATTATTATTATTTCTCTCCGTTTTCTCTTTATGTCATACAGCTTGAAATGGAAAACGGAAAATCGCCAACGCAGTAAATCTTGTAAAATGTGAATATATATACACGTACAAGTTCCGACCAACAGAATTCTAGGCTATGCCTCACGCAGAAAGCGGAGGAGACAACAACTTACTTTTTATGGAAAGCGAGGCACGAACTCTCAGCCCATCGCACAATCTGAAACACAAAATATACAGTATTAAAATTTATATAATAACAGTTTTAAAAAATAGATTTAGTTACTTAATCTATTTTACTAAAATATTTTCTATATTATTAATTATTATCAATATATAGAATGAACATATCTGAGCCAATATAAAAAAGTTCATGTTTCTTTTATATAATCCAACTCCAACAATTCATAGTAGCAGGAATAGCTTCATTCGATTAACTACAAATGGGTCAGTGTGACCCACCTGATATATGTTTTAATTTCATAAATGGGTCATTTTGACCCATAGTTAGTACTTGTGTCTCATTTATTTGTCCGTAGCAGTTACGGATCAATTGCGAAACATAAAAATTGATATTGTTGTTTTCGGTATACATAAAAGCTAACTGAATATTGCAAACAATCGAAATTCCTCGATAATTGACATTGGGAAAGTACATTAATTTCGCCCAGGATAATCGATTCTCTTTATTATTATTTTTTGGTTTGTCGTCATCTTCACTTTCGTCTCCTTTCCGTTTTCGCAATCGCAAGCGCGCACTGTCACCGTATAAATGTTATATAATCTTTTGTGGAGTGACGAAAGAGTAATTGCCGCCTTATAATTGTACTGTAATGGATTTGCAATTGCTGCGGACAATCAATAACGACAATGACAAGTGTTCTATAAAGTGAAACTTCATTACCTGCTCGCCTTTGTTCACTAATTTAAATGTAAATTGAATATTGTATGCATCCATGGAGCGCGACATTCTGTTTATATTCTCAGTTATATTACAACTTTCCATAATTTATATTTTAAATTATTATTTAGATAATGTCACCTCATTTTAATTATTTATAATTACTTTCATAGCTGCGCAATATAATATATTTTTCTATTATTTTTTTAGAACAATTAATTTAAGATTTTGAAATTCAATTAAATATCTTTTGTGTTGCTTTCATAATAAATAGTAAAAAGTAGTGAAATATTTCAGGATAATCTTGTTGAGGATAATCATTAAAAGTGAGACTCCTTGCAAAAATATGAAATAGCTAGAAGTCGTTAGTCACGTTAAAGGTGTGTTGGGTAGGTCATGCAAAGAAAAACGTTGACCTTAACTTAGTTCTAAAATTTTATTTTTAAATTCCTCATTTTGCAAACGTTAAATCATTAAATTGCGACACACCAGCAATTTAATTGCAATTCATAATATAAAAAAAGGAAACGTTCAAAATTTTTCCTGTTTAATTCCTGTTCAAAATATAAAATAAAACTATAAAACATAAATTTTATGAGAAAAAAAAAATTTAATTTATGAATTAAAACAAATTGAATTATTTAATATTATTGCCAATAGTATCATAATATATTACTGAAACAAATAAATCTGAATTTAATTAGATTTTATTTAAATATGAATAAACACTGAATAAATTTTAGTAGAAATAATTATAATTTAAAAACTTGTTTTTTTTTTGTATCAACTTATTATTATGATTTCTTACTACAAATAAACTTAATTCTAGAAGACGTTATATTTATCATTAACATTTCTACACTTAATTTGAAGATAAAAAAAGGTATTAGAAAGTTGATTCTCTTTCAAAAACAAAATATTTAACCACTTTTGTGTATTTTCAACATAAATTGCTTTTAAATACTGTAGTTTTTTTTATTAATTTTAAATTATTTGTAATATGTTAAAAATATTTGTTTGTATAAAATTGCTTGAAACTACAGTGTAATTTTGCATATCTCGCTTCCTTCAAGTATTCAGTGCTCGTTTCTTTTTTGTACACAGGTTTTAATACTCTGTAATATATTGCTTTTAAATGTGAAAGCGAATATTAATAAACAAACAGTTAACAAGCAACATTTTATCATTTAATTAGTTGGAGTCTGCGACGGAAAACAGCGGAATATTTTGTAAGAACAAGTATTTTGTGCTCTGGTATCCGCGGTTCTGAACGAAAATGCGGCAGCTCTGTGACAGATTCAAAGGTGTCCTAGTTTATATAATTAAAGCGTGGAAGTTTATTTGCATTTTTCCCATGCACGGAGCAACGACGTAACGTTATTTCGGCGTTTATTGACAAAACAGAACGATAACATCGAATCCTGCTGCCATTACTCACTGTCGTCCCACAACACCGAAAGCATTTTATCTACAGAATCTATTGGCCATCTACGAACTGTCTAATTCGTCAATAACGAATTATCGAGCGACTCGATCTACGACAAGAGAAACGAAATGCAAAAGCACCTAGTAATAAATCAAAATGAAAGGAACACTCGTAAAAGTTGTAATGCTTCGCCGTGGATAGATATGTTATTATGTTCGAGTGAAGAAGTGCAGTAATCGCGCAAAATAAAGTAACTACAGATGAAGAGAGAGAGAGAGCGAGAGAGAGGAAAAAGAAGCTGCGGCAGAAGAATAATAAGAAGAGGAGGAACGAAGTGATGCAAAATGATCAGCACGAAAACACAGTGAGTTTCGTTTCGTTTCCTTTTAGGTTCAAAGTGTTTTTATTTTGTTGTTGTTGTTGCTGTTGTTGTAGTTATTTTATTGTTCAGTTTTCACGTGCATTTCGCGATGGCAAAAAGTGCGTTGGAAAGCGCACGAGGTTCTATTTAATAATCAATTTGAGCTACGGCTATTACAGTGGAATGTGGTCAATTTTAAGCCGTATAGCGCAAACAACCGGTAATGTAATGGTGATGTCGCTGCTCAAAAACGGATGGACTCGGGATAACAAAAAAAAAAAAAAACGATATGATGTATATTTATATTTATGTACGGACGGAGGCATCATCATTATGTAGGTAAGAAATAAAATACGTAACGGCTCGAGACCAAATGGGAAAACGCGCACGAAGGATACACCAATCTGGTACAGAAGAGACTTATAAAGAGAAAAGTATTATTGTAATATAAATGCTTTATGACAAAAAAAAATCGGTATGTAATCGGTACTTTCTGCAGAGGCTAATAACCGAATTCCGCGCAAAAAATGGATGAGACACGTGACATTATCAAGATGTACCAAAGAAATCCAAATATGCACTACAGTATTTTGATGAGACGTAATTATTTCTTTCAGCAATATTTAACTTTATGAAATACTACCTTAAACTGATTATTCTTGTAATCAATTTGACCAATATGGACATAATAACGTATTGCAGTGATTACTTATTTAAAAACAGTTCGGATAACGAAAATTTACGCACAACAAACATATCTTTACTAAAGTCAGAAATAATACTTAAAACAGAATCAATTATACATGAAGTTAATAATGAGAATTTTACATTATTTATAAAAATATAATAATTAAAATATTTACTACTAATTGTTTTAAAAGAAACAAAGCTCATTAGGTTTTATTTAGTGCTTAATTATTTTTCTGTAAAAAAAAAACGATTCCGTAGAAGCTCCTATTGTCCGTGACTTAGTTTCCACGGTCGTACTTAATTATTCCCCATTATGTGAAACTTTGAGTTCATCAGTGTTTACAGTATCTAGATTAAGGTAAATAAATCCAGTTTTGTACATCTTTATTGATAATTATTTTATTACTAGAAAATTAATCCATCTAAATTTAGAATTTAAGCTATTACCAATTGTTATACAATAAATTAATGGAGTTTCATTATTTTATATTTCAGAACTTGAAGATGTTAATTTAAATGTGATAATACTGAAATGGGTTATTTTTGCATAGTTTTATACAAAATAAAGTATTAGTAAATTCACATCAAATAATAATACTTATCATTTTCTTTCTACTGATGTTATTTACGTAAATAATTATATAATTGTGTAATTTTTTGTTACATAAAAATAAATATCTGTCTCAAACAAATATTACTAACGAAATTTATTATATTTTTCTTAATCTAAAGATAGAGGTTTTCTTAATAATTACTGTGAATACTGCTCATAAAAAACGAGTGTTGATTTTATGATAAGGGATGATGATTCAGTTGCATGCGAACACTGATGTCATTTTTCATTGGTCTTATGATGATTAGCATTTGTAGGTTGTTTGGATCATGCCCGATGCATGCATGCATACATACATCGATGGGCAATAAGTAGTTCTATCGATTTTATGGGAATTTCCACATAAACTTTGTACGAATTTAATTGGCGGGATGCACCGGGTCGGCTTATTTCCAATAAATAATAGCGCTCATGAATAGCTCGATGCAATAATATTCAATCACGGCCAATAATACTCTGGCATTAGCGTCAGCTGAAACCGACAATAATTCATCCCAACCTAAATGTAATAACTGGTACTTCAATGGTAGACTCTACCATCTCTACCACCGGTTGCGCCGCACATCGTCATCATTTCCCTCCAGATTCTCCCGGCCGATGCCTAAAGATCATGGGGTCCATCGCCTGATAATGGGGATCCAATCCAATCCAATCGATGACCGACCATAGACCGACGAGATTTACACTCCTGGCCTTTCACTTCGTCACTTTTCATATCGCTTCTTTTCTTCTCATTTACCAATCTCTATCTCCTATGTGTGTATATGTGTACATGTTGGTTTTTGTTTTCCTTGGTTTTGGCTTCTTCTTTATCTCTTTTCAAGCAGATTTCCGTCACAGGCCGTCTCTCCGCCGGACGATTATCTTGTATCGTAAATTTGCGCAAACATTAATTTATGCGAGGCGCGAAAATCTTAATGAGTTACTGCTGCATAGTTCTCACAGGTCGACCAGAAGAAACCACACACGAAATAGGTTGCCTCTTCTACCTAAGTACGCTTGATTGGATCCATCCATTTCGTTAATACCAACAGATAATAACATCCAAACTGAGCGGCGAATGCAAATTAGAGATCGACTCGATGTGCGGACTTAAGATGACATTTTGCATGCTTTATCAATAAAAACATAAATTAATGAAAGGTCTTTTTGATGAACAATACTTGCGGGGCGTTTACGATTAACAAACCATTCGGTAAAAATAGTGGCGAGTCGATGTTAGTATTCAAATAACGATACGCAATATTTATTTAACGACGCAGCATCTGCATCTACGCTACCGCCAGCAATATAATTATATAAGAATTTATTGTGCCTATTAAAACTATTCAACTGCATCTAAAAAATATAGAAACATTATAAATGAAAGCCTGTTTCAATCGTACTTAATGTTTTGTATTTAATCTGCTGCACACATTTGCCCGAAAGTTATGTCTTTATGTGTTTAAATGTGATCAAATTATCTTGGGAATGTAAAAATCTATCAACTCTATAAATTAAGTTTTATTTCAATTTCTTCTGAAACTCCGATTCAAATATTTTTTTTACTTATATCACAATTATCAAAAGAGCCACATGCGGCTCCGGAGCCGCGGCACGCTGATCCCAGTCTTAAAGTACAATTTTGATGAAATTATATTAGCAAAATATAATAATAATGAAATCTCTGTTAGTAACCTAATAGCTTTTAATTATCAATAGATACGTAAAAACTTAAGTTATTAATGTAAATATGTAAATCAAAATATATATTGCCTAATTCTTAATGTACTTTTGCGTGTGCGTTGAATACACATGGTGATACTTCTTGTTTCTTTTTTTTTATTGACTGCGGTGAATGGTCATCCTTGGTGATAAACCTATCACCCTGCTTGGAAATGCAGACGATTTGCGAGCTTGTTTTATTGGCAGTACTAATTTTGGTATCGGGAATGTCTGGTATGAAATCGGTCGGTGTCTTCGATCCAGTCGCATGACGAACACTTTTTCGGCATTTCCGATGCACTTTTTCACGTGGGCATTTATTTTATTGGATTTTACTCGCATGATTGGAGATGTGACACGACAAACGGCAGCTCGTAAATGGCATGGGAAGTGTTATTAAATAATACGCGACGATCCGTATTCAGCTCTTGCGTTATTGATTTTTTTTTGTTGCGTCCTTCAAAATTGCTTTCAACGTTTATTTTTTGCTTTGATTGATCTCTTATTTACACCAGAGCTTTTCAAACTATACAACTTTAAACGCTTGGATTTATAACTTAAGAAAAATGAATTTGGTATTTTAAATACTGACATAATTTCAGACTGAAAGATTGAAGGATTAAAGAAATAAAAACTGAAACAGTAGACAATAGAGTTCAACATTCTGTAATATTGGAGAAGCGAATAACCAGAAGACTATACCAATACTGAATGACAGCAAAAATATAAGATGCAGGACTGAATAACCTAAAGTATTAAGACAACAGAAGTATTGGTCTAAACTTCAGAACTTACTTAACTCTTATACTAACCGATCAAATGAGAGAAAGACTATACCAATACTGAAATACTGTAAAACTATAACAATGCAACAATTAAAGACTAATATGAATCATGAAATACTGAAAAAAACTTATTATTTAAGTAATTATAAAATCCAAGGAAAAATATAAATAACTCACTATTTAAATACATAATGATGTATAGTTATTAGTGAAGTTAATTAATATTTTGATACCGATTTGTGTGTTCACGTATATAATTATGATGTTGTATAGTTGTTATGGGTCAGGGGAAAAGAGGATTTAAATAAAGTATTAACTTTCCTTTTGATATGTAATCGAAAACCAAATGTTGATGACATTTTAATTGAACTTTTGAAAAGTGGTACGAGAGTTTCGGGTGCAGGAAAAAAAGAAGTTAATGCGAAAACAAATAAAGAGAACAAAAAAAAATGTATGCACGGAGTCTGTATTCCAGACGACCACAGATTTACACATAAACAGTACGTGGTCAGCAAATTTAATGTAAAACTTCTTGGTTTTTGTTTAATTTTCTTTTTGTAGCATAAATATAAATAAATTACATGGATGATAATAATATTGATCAATTGGGAATTTTATGTAGTGGTCTATGACACTTATTGTTTAGTGCCTTTTTTATTATAATTTTATGTATATACATGTTTTTTCTGGTGATAAAATTGATATTGTCTTAAAGTTGTAAATTATTGTTAATTTTTTTAAATTTGAAAATGATTGAAATGAATAGAAAGCGAAATAATTTTATAGTTTTTATTGTTTTGTTGTTTAAATATGTAATGAAATGAACGACTAAATCAATAATGTAATGTTAAAAGAAATAAATTATTTACAATTATATGGAATTAAATAATTCCTAAAAATCTTTCAATATTTGTAAATTTTCGATTAAATTGAATTAAAATTTTAACTTGTTGACTTATCCAATGAAAATCAAATAATTTCTGCAACTACTTAATTCATAGAAACACATTATAAATAAACAGCAAAGAAAAACGTATGCAAATTTGTAATAAATCTAATTAAATTATGCAATAGAAGGAATCTCTTTGCTATTGGATTTCGATATGTTCATATTATTTGCGACCATAACTCAACCAAAATAAATAAGTAATTATATCCTCTGGGTGTATTTACGACTGGTAAATTATTGCTAATTTCACAGTTGCCACTATTCAGTGCTTGCGTGCACAAACATACATTATCCATTAACTTATCATCAGCAGTATTTCAACCAATTCGCATTTACAGCTAAAAGTTGAATCGTATTACAAAAAAAAAATAAGAAAAAAAAAACAACATTAGCGAAGTAAACGTAAACATATGAATTATTTATACAATTTTTGTAAGATAAATCGACATTACATTTATCTTTTTTTGTATAATTATATAAACAGAATATAAATCGAATTATAAAATACTTTAAAACGTTTTTTTTATAATATCGAATTTGCATGAATTTGCATACCGATTGAATTTCGAATTTTATTAATCTCGAAAAAAAGAAGTAGAATAAATGAAACGAAATACCTTTTAATTTATTAAATTTTCCGTGAACGCATTATTTCCGTCTCTAATTTTCTTAATTTGTTTCGTTTTATTACGTTGAACATTTCCTCCGGATTTAGAACCGGAGTATTTTCCACGCCCTTTCCTGGTATTCTAATTAGCGCCGCAATTAATCCGCAATTAAAACCCTATAAGTAAGCACCGTGTCGATGCGAGTACGTTCGGGAATTTGTCCGGCAATCTAAATCCAATTACCATTGTTCTTTGAAAATACACCGCAAATCGACGGTTATTGGCGGAATCGTTACAAGTGCAAACAGTTTAGAACTTTATTGTTTTCAACAATTTGGATCATGTAGTCTAATAAAAAAAAAACATCACAAGGTTTTCATTAAAGTAGATTTAATTGAACATCTCAGAACATGATTCTGCAAAAAAATTAAATACAAATGTTTCGAGTCGGTGAAAGCAACGGGTTTATTGGAAAAAAAAGAGGTCTAAGATCTTATATATATATAATTATTTGAGTATTTTATTTTCGATTGCATCTTCTGTATATCGATCTCATTTTTTTTAATACACCATACTCATTAGGTTATAACAGCGAGTCGTGAATATTACATTAATTTGGGTCTACCAGGAGAAGATTGTTATTACTTTCTCTTGATTTATTGGAATTACATTAACTATTATAGCTGGTGTATATTTAGAGTTTTATATTGAAGTCCAATTTCCTTTTCTTGTAATAATAATAATATGCACTATGTTACTTTCATATAATGCTTGTACTTTTAATTCTACAAGGATATTGTAATCCGGTTCTTGCTTGTAAGATGTTTAGGTAAAAATTGAACTATCACCAAATGGTTTTATTATACTTGTATTTTGTTATTATTTATTATTACATTGTACATAGAATGTAGTGAATGTTAAATATTTTATTTTTGTTAACTGTACTAAATAGTTAACATTCACTACTAAGTTTATAGTGAAAATTGTGTGCTTAAATGATTAAAAAATGTAGATATTATATAATTATTGTATATTATTACTTGTTTTTATAAGGTAGAAAAACATCTATCAATTACAGGAGCATTTTTTATACGTAAATTATTAGTTTTTGTCTTATGTTTGTACAACATTACCTCGCATAGTCCGGAAATCTATGCCGCTAATTTCTCGATCTGCTTAAAAGCGGACTAATCTAGAAACTAAGAAACATATAAAAAAATAAACCGCTCAAATTACTTTGTATAAATAGTTTTGCTCAATTTAAATTTAGTTATTTTACAAATTTTCACTCCGCAGTATTGTTAATTCGGGCTGATTAAAGCCGAACTATGCAAAGTATTGTTTTATTTAGTCTATCAATTAGTCCGGGATATTGGTGGAACCGGACTATGCGAGGTATTGCCCTATTTAATTATATAAAGTATTGCGAATATGAGTTGACCTTAACTAATATGTTTAATTAAAAATTACGTTTTAAATATGATAATAATTTAATTTGTGTGACCTTCTGTGGTTACATATGTATTATCTATACTATCCAATTACAGCAAAACATAATATTAATCTACTGTAACATATTATAGTTGTTTTAACAACAAAAAACGTTAATTAAAGAACAACCAATCACGTTTTATTAAGTTTATGTCTCTATTTTACTAGTCTCCTCGTCGTTCGATTTTATTCGTTGATTTTTACCTAAGTCATAAATCGAATTAAAATAACATTATCATTAATTAAATATATTTGTTTGTCATGATTTTACATAGTTGCTCTCTTAATTAATTTTATTCATCTTCAAATACAAGTAAATAATTAATTGTAAAGCCACGTTTCATTATTTATGTAATTAAATATAATATTTAATGATTCTCGAATTAAAAAAAAAACTTATATCATATATTTATTATTATTTTTTTATGATTTATTTTGCTTTACGATCTGCCATAATCTGGAAATATGTAAATACAACATTGAAATTAAAAATTTTGTTAAAATATAATGAAAATAAAAACTTCTACACTAAAATCTATATTTCATTGCATTCGGAGATTAGATATTAAATTTTTCATTTCTTCAGAAATTTCCCGGAATCCTAAGGTGGAAGAACCCTAAATTAAAGTAATATTATGTGTTTTAGTTATTGTGTACTGTTAAGAAATAAATTGGCAATTATTGCAATGATTTATATAAAAAGTTGTAATTAGAAATATCAAATTTCATCTAATAACGAATTTGGATTTTCCAAAGTAATTAAATGCAGGACTACTTTTATCTAGTCTCATCAGCGGTCTCAATTATACAAATTGAGAAACTAAATTAATATTAAATAGAATTTACAATTTTAATATTGTTTTTGGGCGGAAATATTGACACACCTTTAATTATTACAAAAAAAGCTAACGATAATCCGTACCTAATCTCATTCATTTACTACTTCCGAAATCTTTTTTTTCTATATTCATTCAATCAATTCGATTTAATTAGTACCTTGACACACTCCAGATGATTAAATTACAACACGGTGATTTGCATAAAACCAAAATGTGTATCCGATTTGGACATCAGAAACATTAATGAAAACAGAAAATATGAACTCGATGTTTTGCTGAGCAAAACAACCGCATTTTCGATTATTGCGGTCACGTGCTGCAATGAATTATTTCAATTATTTATCCGGAGGCGCCTCGAGAGCTTCGTTTAAACACGGGTAGGAAGAACTATTAGCGAACGGTGCTCCTAATTGCACTACAAATTATCCTTAAGACATTTCTAAAGTTGACGAGAGAAAGAGAAAGAGAGAGATGGAATTGAGGAAGAGAAGAAAAAATTGTACATGCGCTATTACTTACATCAAATTTATTATTAACACTTAAGGTTGTTATTATATAAGATCCGTAATTAATGATCATCGGAGTTGCGCTTTTTTTTTCTCTCTTCTCTTCTTTTCTTGTAAAGTTGCATGCACGTGGAATCCGTTCATCTAACGATGTGTATACTCATTTTATCGTCCGTTTAGTTGTAGACCGGTCGTAAAGAAATTCGTTGCTTTATGACTTTATTAAGATAAACTCGAATTCCAATAGTCGGATTGTCGAAAATCACGCTTGATTATCGGATGGATTACGTAATTCTGTTAAGAAAACGAACGTGGTTTGGATTAACGGGTGTTCGACGAAAAGAAACAAATAAAATTTGGTGAAGACGAAGAAGAAAATTAAGAAAAAGTATACGAAGACGAAGATGCTGCTGCAGCATTAATCGAGTCGGCGTTTTGTTTAGTCGAAGTGGTCCAATTAAAGCAGCGATACGATCGGTGTACAAAAGGAGGCAACCATTGTGATGATGATGTGATTATAATAATTTGTAGCTGGATGTGGGTCACTTGTAATTATTTAATTAATCGCGAGGATTTCACTGGACGTGACGTCAGTACCAAATCGAAAAACGCCAATTAATAAAATTTAAAGCAGAAGAAAAAGAAGATCACGAAACAATTAAAAAAAAAAGAACGAACATGGAAAATTTACTGCATTCCAGCAGTGAAAACGTCAATACTATAATATGATGGAATGTCACCGATTACCGCACGCATCCTTAATTAATTTGAAATGGTATACACTAATTACATATAAAAAATGTATGCTTATGCAGGTAATGAGAATGTTTAAGTGCTTTTATGGATTCTGCGTTTTGCTTATACTTTCTTACCGATCATCAAAGCAAACGTAAATATTTTAATGTGAAATAGTTAATACTTATAATTTATTAGCACATTAAATCTAACGTGTCATAGGAGTTGAAGACTTAATTGCTTAGGCAGTCAATTCAGAAAGATATCTTACAAATATGTCAATGTAAGTAATAAAGATAGCATCCATTAGGTACAGCTTACAGTTAAGCAGCGATTGTTTAAAATGACATTTGAATCGGTGAACTTTACCAAAATTGTATAATTAAACACTTTCAAATTAGTCACTAATTTGTTTTAACGAAGAAATCCTCTCATGGAGAGATCTTTGGTCCTGAAGAATGAATATAAAACCAAGTAAATAAATGGTACAGATTGACATAAAAAAAAACCTGATTCTGTTTAACAGCAAAAAAAAACAGCAAAAATTGTGATAAATGTATTATTAGTATTGTTTTATTGCGGCTTTAACTTATGTATGTACAAGATAAACATGAGACGAAAAAAATCTTGTCATGAAGAGTGCATCAAGGATTGGCGAGGTTAGTGCGGGATTTTCTAGCAAAATAATTTCGATCGAACAAAGTGAGTAATTTTGCAAATAACTCACGAGCGACGCAATTTGAACGGGCAATTGGTCAATTAAAATACGATTTAGCGGACGGACGATGTCTCTATTAATTTACAATTTGCCCCACGACCGTATGTTTGGTCTCATCTTTATACACACAGAATCCTATAACTCCAAAAGAGGAATAATATTATTTGTCTATCGTTTATGAAAGCAAAGTGATTGTAGAACGGTTTCGCGAAAGAGGACATATTTTATTGTGCATAAGATAAAATGTATTGAAAGTGTATATTAATAAGTTATGAATGATTGAATGCATATTTATAGGAATTGGGACTTGGATGGACTGGGCAATAGAAAGGTAGGAAAAGGAGACTGAAGAATAGAAGGGTGAAAGTTAAAAAAATAACTTATTTTATTTTAGTTTTGTTTATTATATTTAAAAATTTACAAGTAGTCTACTTCGTTAATTGGAGTTCTAGCTATAAATTCACTTCGGATTAGAATCTTTATCATCTGGAGGTTTTGTTGCACATTAAAATTACTCCTTTCTGGGATGATGCCTTTAATGCATCCAAAGAGCAGAGACTTTAATGGAATCGAATGGATCCCGTGTATATTATCAAGTATTCATCATACATTAATTTCCCCAAAAGTGCTTTTAATGGGATCATAAAGTTGCTGCTCCATAGATTCGATCTTGGCAAGTGCTTCTCCTTTCAGTGAAATATTCTATTATTGAACATCATTAAATGATATTATTCAGAGTTCTCTTTTAGCTATTGATATTTCGATGGAGTACTCCGATACTGTTATTACCAGAGGAGCGGTACCCATAGTTCACCATATGGACAAGAGCGGAGGAATTCGTTCCAGCATCTTATAAATATGGATTTTTGTCTTGTTTTAACACTGTTCATCGTTATTTATTTTTTTATTTTTTGTGTGTTAAATGTAAATGGGCTTCGACCTACTAAGGAGGAGCATTTGAAGAAACCGTGATTTTCTTCGCATGATTTCTAGTCGGGAGACGTGCCCACAAATCGATCTCGACGAGGTAACAACGATTATTTTTTGCTGCAGCCGTCTTTTCCTCGGGTTATTAGTTTATCTGCAACTGCATACAGTCGTTGATTTTCTTTCATGGGACTTAACTTGGGGTGTTTTATAAATAAGTTGTGGGCAATTACTGAGTCGCTGTCGGGTCCGTTTTCGCTGGGTGGTTCAAATGGCCTGCAAGGAAGTATTATTGGTTTGGTTTCTGTACTAGCTAACTGCCATCATCATGCATGTTGTATATCTGTTACACATTGTGGATGGGAATTGGAGCATGCCCATCTCAAGACTCCATTCCGCGAGAACCCGAAGGCATTTTTCCACCTTATCATTTACATACATCACTTATTTCATCTCGTTTCTTTCCTTACTTCTTTTCTTAGCCTTCTCCCGGCTACCACTCATCGCCGTGACGGACATCAATCCCATCGAATCTAATGTCTTCCTATGTAATAACCGCATGTGCAAACGCACTTAAAATAAATTACGAACAATTTAAATGATTAAATGAATTCAATTCCCGGTCTAGTATACGTGTGTGTTCGCAGCATACCGATGGAAAAAGCAATCGTTTTTTTTTTATTAAATATTCTAATTGCTTTCAACTCGTTTAATTATCCTTTCCATGACAAATTTTCAAGTTCGTTTTGTTATTTTTCACATGTTCGAGTGGCGTATGGAATTCATAAATTCACAACACATAAATTAAAAAAAAAAAAAACAGTAATTATTCTTTTAGTTATACTTAATTGGCTTCAAATCCTGTAATTATCCTTTCCATGACAACTTTTAACATTAGTTTGTTTATTTTTCCTTACATATTTCTAGTAGCTTATAGACTTGATCAAACCAAAACCTACCGACGGAAAATCAGTTAATCAATTAAATATACTTTTCGTTACACATAATTGCCTTTAATTAGCTTAATTACTATTTCCACGACAAATTTTAAAGTTTTGTTTGTTTATATACTTTTTTATTACTTACGTGCCTTATGGAATTGAGAAATAGCCTAATTGCCTTTAATTATCCTTTCGACGGTAACTTATAAGACTTATGGAATTGATAAAAGAATGCGTTACGTAATGTAGAAATTCAGTGCACGCGATGGCTAATTAAATCCTGGGCTAATAAATATTTAATATTGTATCTTGCATCGAGGCGAGTGGAAAATCTCCGCGCCTTCCAAACGTTCCGGAATAATAAAGGAAAACGCGTTACCTGTATTTCTCGAAGAAGTTTCTTGTCTTTTTTTTTCTCTGCGCAAGGTTCATTTCTTGTCCATAGATAAGTACTGTGTATTGATGTGTAAGGTGTAATTGTGCGCACGCCACTGCTAATTTATGTATCGAAATCAGAAAAGAACATCATAACTTTCTCCGGATCGCCCACGGTTCTCGTGGCTGCGCATTATTATTATTCCTCGCCGTTTTCTGTTTGTTTTCTTTCTTTCTTTCTTTCTTTATTTATTTATTTTCTTTCGGCCCAGTTCATTTAGTCCAACGGAGGAGCCATTAATCCGAAGACATAGGCGTTCGTCATAGATAACAGCGCCCCGTGGACTTATTTAGATGCTGCGACCCCGATTGATTTGCACCTGGTTTGCCATATTTGCGAGCCTGCTAGATAGATACAATTTTGATTTGCATATTGGAAGACTGGTTCCTTATTGCTAGACTCTCGGCATTTATGGTCAACACTTCGGCCGTTCAACATACAAATAATACAAAAAAAAACTAAAGATTCAGAGAGAGAAAGAGATAAAAAAAAGTTCGACCAGTTAAGTTTGATTTTATATGGGCATACCGCTTCTGCTCAATGCTTCAGTTGCTCAAGACTCTTATGACATAAATATTTACTAAAAATATGTATTTTCAACAATATGATACATTAAAAAATGTGTAATACAAACCTGAAAACTCATTAATATATAACAAAGATGGCCAAACTATCTAAACCACAGTTTGTCCACTTCTGGTATATAAGTTATTAGAAATAAAATTTTGATATTTTATGTAATACCTAACGATATCACAAAATATCGATTTATGCTAGTATTGTAGTATTTAAACCTTTTGATACTTTACTTAGTTATTCTACAAATTAACTAGTTATTATATAAAATAACGATATACAAAATCAAATATAGCTGTAATATTTACTAGAATCAAATGATTGAAAATTGTGCTTCTGCAACATTTTCTTAGGACTTAAACTCGTTTAATGATTTTTGTTTTTGCCTATATTTTTTGCAATTTGTTGTAGTAGTTTCTTGAAATACTTAACTTAGAAATTCAAAAATTTTATGTAATTAAATATCTTTAACTCTTCAAAAGCTTTCATTTATAAACAAATCTTTTAATAGTTTCAGTTTCTTTTTTCTAATTAGAAATATAACTAATGTTGTGCAATATATGGAAAATACTGTATAAATAAAAATGTTACATGTACTTGAATGAGTATTTTTTTTTTGAAAATATGATCAAATAAAATAATTGCAATTAATATAAGTTATTACATTGAAAATTCATCTTGAGTAAAACTTGTGGGATTATTGAAATTTAAAAAATATTATACGAAATTTATACCTCAACTGGAACATAATTCTTCATTAAAAATAGTGAAGACTTGTTGCTTGCTGCATGATTTCAGAGCCAGTTATAAACGTATTCAGAATGTTTATTACGGAAATGTTACATTCTTAAAATTAATTTTATAGAGGGAGAATATATTAAAAACGTATATTTATGCTATTAAGCTTCGTCGTATATTTTAGAAAACTTTTACAATGCAAAATGCAAATACGAACGAACGTCATTTGCATTCATTCGGCAACGAGTTTTGTTTCGTTTCGCAAAACAGAAACGCACTCGAATTTATTAACCAATGTTCAATATTATTTATGGTTATTATCGACAGGCGCAGACCATCGAATTCCATCATTTTTACGTACGGATTTATCTCTTTTCTATTGCGCCTGTGACAAATTTGCATCTACGAATGACAACAAATCATCGACGTAAGGACACAGGTTTTGCATTAGTATAAACTTGTTGTATCCATATTCGTGGTTACCTAAAAATAACTAATTTATTCCAGTTTTAAAATTTAGTAAAGCGATGATATCAACATTATGACTAGCTCAAATATTATTTTTTTTAAGAAAAGCTTTGTTTTTCAAAGAAATTCTATGTACCTTAGTAAAGACAATGAAAAGCTTAACAATGAGGCTCATTTCTTAGTTGCATTCATTCAATATTTTTTTACCATCTTCTTCATTTACGAAACCTCTTGATTGAATTATCGATGTTTATTTCTTCTTCTAGTTATAACTACTGTTAAATGAGACTTGAAATTGTGAATTTCATTAATATAAAATGATTTACATCTGAAACATATTAATTTTTCTATGTGCATTTTGGAATAATACTCAAGGCAGTCAAAGGCTATCATACATATGGATGGAATTTGTACATCCTACAAAAGATTCTCATAGCTTATGAAATATGAAAACATAATGACGATACATCAAAAGCCATGCATCGTAACGTAAGAACCATGGAGGGGTTACAATCGAGTTACTTAACTAGTGTTAAACGGGCCGTAAATGCACTTGCTCTGCGTGTTTTATTCATACATCGCAGTAAGAACTGTGACCGCAATTAATCTTACGTAAAATAATTAATAACATGCACGGCTTTTGCTATTAATAAACATGCACTAAGCGCCACTAATTAATAGAAATACCCGTCATTTTTCGCCTACTTCAGTATACATTAGCATTACGTTCAATTTTTCTTTTCACTCAATAACGGAAAACATAAGATATTTATTATTCATAATATAAAAAAAAATGACACTCATTATCGCATTATGAACAGATATGTCAGTCTCAGCAAGTGTTTAGAAAGTGCGAAACTTACTGTAACACTGACAGAAATTATATACTTTAAAATGTGCGATGATTAAAATTGCTTTAAATTAGTCTTATTTGCTAATTTATAATTTTCACACATTTACATGTTACATTATTTGCATAAAATTTAGTTATTAATATACACCTGATATTGGTTTTGCGTAATTTAAAACAATATTATAATTACAGTCATGAGACCCACGCGTATTCAAATTTTGCAGTTATAAATAAATAATAACGAAATTTCAGAAATGTATTACGTAAATACAACGAAATTATACATGTATAAGCTTACTACATAAATCCAGTTACTATTAAATTTAATATTTAAAGGGCGTAAAAAAATATTTTGATTTTGATTTGTTTCGAAATGTTTATACCGATCTATAGTGAATTCAGGACTGTTCAATCCGGACTATACCAGGTATTACTGTACTATTTGTATAATACAAATGTTTATACAAATTATGAAGATTTAAATCACATTTATACCAATTACTTTATAAATAAATTGCAACAAATAATATTCGTTTTTATAAATTGAGATAATCCATAAAACTCTTAAACCGTCCGATGAGATTAATCTAAATAAAAATGATGAAAACCAAGACGCTTACAGATTTAAGACGTGAGTAGATGCAAAGGCAACAGTCTTAAAAGCAGGTGACGTCCATCAAACTTCAACTATTTACATACAAAACGTGTTTCATTGTTGTATTAAGAAATATCAACTGGAGCAGAAATAATTCAAATCGATATTCCGTAACAGATTTGAATAGAATTTCATATTTGTATATGATTTGACATCATTCTTTAATTATTTAAATTATGAAATAATTATACTCGAATGTATAATTTTTTTTTCAATATGTCTTAATTTCTAAATTATAAAATTTCTAAAATACAAATTTGTAAGTTGTAATAATAAAATTATTGCTAAAGTTAAAACTGTTTAAATTTTGGAAGTAATCAAAGCGTGTAGTGATTTTGTAATATTTTACTTTACTATTTTTTGAAGAAGGGATAAGTTTTAACAATTAAAATATGTATATAGAAATTAATGTTTCTCAGACGCCACGCGAGTAACAATGTAAGATTATTGAAAGTATATGGAATTAGAATCATTTTTAAGAAATATTTAATTACTAATTGTAAAATTAGTGTACTTTTTCAAAATATAGTAAAACATTACATTTAGTAAATACTGAAAGTGTTGTTAAATGAAATGTGACGTATATATTCTAGAGTAAATGAAATAATTACATAATCAAGTAGCGGGAAATAATAATAAAAAAAAGCGAAATGCGCGTTACATAATTTGCGATGATTTACTGCGTACTTGGAAATGTCGTTCGGCTCATTTTTATTTGCAAAAATAATGGAATTTCGTAATTAGCCAGCGATTAAGAAATATATAAAATCTGTGTGTAATTGCCCAATGAGTAAACAAGAATGACCAATTAAACGAGATTATTTACTAGAATACCCATTACATCTGAGCAGTGGAAATTAGCGAGAACCCATTTCCCGATTATTCCATTACCTTACAGCGTCTTAATTGAATTTTCATCGTGTGACGTCACAACAAGTAAAAACAATCAACAATAAACTACTTCGAGTATTACGGCAATTACAAAGAAAAAAAAATCTATTACGCAACGTGGTAAAGTCGTGTTGTCCTAATAAAATAAAGGTATACGCTGTGTAGATGTGCAAGTAAAACAGGACTCTGTATTAAGTTCAATAAAAGAGTTACACATAAAGTATTCGTTTGTAGTTTATCTGAACTCTGACCTCAAGATACCAAAGAAAGCGCGCGTTTTTATCGACTTCAAATAAAACGTGTTCCGTTTGGTCCCAGACAATAAATTGCAAAACACACACCATTAATAATCGTTGCAACATCGAAACTGTAGTATTGTTTGATCGGCGACACGTCTTTATAAGACCATTTAACACGTTTTACTTGTGTTTTCTTTCGTGCCATTTAATTAGCATTGACATATTCAGAAATTGAAATGTTTCCCCATTATACACACTCATATCGAATTTCATTTGTTTTAACAGCTTAATGGAATATTTATGTTAACATTTGCACAACCCATGCAAATTTTCACATAATTGTGATTACCTTATTTATTACGATTTAATCGCAAATACTACTACAACGACGAATAATAAACGCAGTAAAGATTACATAATCATGATTTGATAGTTATATAAAGAACGTTATGACATTATTAAAGTATAACCATGTTTTAAATATTGCTTAGTCTAGGGAGCCGCATCTAGCATTATGTAATTTTCGTAACGGAGAGCCAAAATTTTTCATCAAAAGAGCCGCGGGTTGCCGACCCCTGTTATAGTGCAACTTACCATAGATACGTTGATATCAAAAATACCATTTAAACTTTAAAATTTCTCATGGCATTTGTTTCAACATAAAGATATAATAAAAACTAAGTTTATTTCCCCAATAATACATTGATGTTAATCTTAATGACTTTTCTAGTCAAAAGTAAAAGTTTAAATGTATCAAACGTTGTGGGCGTCATATAACACCGAGTTCTTAATATTATTTACGGAAACATCTCACGCCTCATTGCTACTCCAAATGTGAATCATCTGTAATTTGGGAAGCTTTCTTTTTAATAAAGACAAGGATGTAGTCGGCTGTTGACACAAATAAACGCGTAAAATTATAACAATTGAATATTTTCAAAGATCAGTGTTTGAATACTGTTAGTTAGTTAGTTATTCATCGTCGGAAATAGTAGAATTCTAAATTGTTATTAATGAGGTAATATTAAACTGTGGCGAGGAATTTGATGTAGAGAAAGAGTATCTACGAAGGAGAACGAGAAATCGATTGAGTGTGAAATTGCAAATAATACCATTTGTAAATAAAATATATTATCGGGAATAGATTAAACGTGGAGTGAACAAAAGTAAAATCGCTGTATGAATTTAGTGTGACGAAGCCTATGTTTTTTTTTCTGGAAAATAGTATTTCATTTGTTTTTGGTTAAATCTGTCTTTGTTTGTTAAAAATATTTAGAAATGTATTTAATGGCTACAAAAATTAACAAATGTTTACTTGAATGGATGATTTGCACATTTTTATTCTTCTTTACCAGAAGACTGCAGCCCTTTTGGAGTAAATAGCCAACATCATTGTTAAAGAGCCGCATTATTAATTTCACTATTAGTAAAAGTTAAGTGGTAAATTTCTTATTAAAAGAGCTACGTGCGGCTCCGGAGCCGCGGGTTGCCGACCCCCTATTTATAGGTAATCTAGTAAGGAAAACATTCTTGTGATTTAATCTTTCAAAAATACGAATAATTTATGATAAATGAAAATTGGAACAGAAAATAATAATTATAGTAACATGCATAAGTATTATACCAAATTTTACTACACATTAAGAACTTGAAAAGTGTAAATTTAAGGATGAAAATTTAATTTTTTATTATAATAAAGATTGTAGAAAATGAAGTTAAGAAATATTGAAAATAATGATGATGTGTAATATTTAAATATGTTAATAATTTATGGTTTATGTAATTGCGATAATGAGCTGCTAATAAATAATGTATTGTGTATGTGGACTGTAATATGACATCGATAAGTGAATATATTAGAAGTATTTCGCTCAGTTGTAGTGTCTGCTGAGAGACTTCCTCGATTTAAATGAGCAATGCAAGTGTGCATCGTGTTTGTTTGCACTGTGGAACATGTAAAGCAATAAATGTTTGACGCGCAGACAGACTGCATAATTCCATCGGTTCTGCAACTACACTATACACTACAATCATCGATTACAGAGGAAGAGAGAAGCGAACAGGATGAATATTAATTAATCCAATTTACTTCACAATGAACAATGATACCGAAAGACAAGAAAAAAAAAGACGAACTGAACTGAACGTCGGTGTGTTTCCAAAACATGCCTTTCTACTGCCTCTTAAGAAATTCTTCGGCGCATATCCAACGGTCACTATTTTAATTTATTGGAATTGCTTTGCTGTCATCTATCAGGAATAGTTTAATTAGAATGCCACCGCTACTCGCATTGATATCTCGTTAGAAAGATAAATAATGACCATCCTATATAGGGCACGTCCTGGCATTTAATTCGCTATTAATCCTGCAAACAAAAATCACTATCGAATACTTTACTCCAATAATTCCTGTAACTTCCTCATCCGAAAAATCCATCAATTATAACTAATTTTATTAGACAATTTTATTGAATAAGGAACAAAAAAAAACGAGTTATTTCTGTAGAATGGAAAGGAGATGAGTAGAAATAAACAAGTAAATGTCTGGATTTAAACGACAGAAGATTCAAATATCAATTTTGCATGTCAATTACGATGAAAAGCGGATTGCCTGGTACGAACGGATGAATGGAGTTTTAGAGTGAAATAGATTGTTCGGAAGGCTTGTTAAGAAGCATCTTGTTATATGGTTACAGGTTGGAAAAGTTGAAGAGTGATTGAGGAAAAGGAAAAACAACTTCTTTTCGAGACTTAATTGAATCTTGCAAAACGAAGTTTGAAAATATAAACAAGTCACTTAACTAACGAAAACTAACAAAAAAAAGAAGCAACATAAATATTGATAATCTGAAATTAATTAACAAATGGTAGCAAATGAACAAAAAATATTTAGAAAACCGACAAAAAATATAATCGTTGCAAATGTTAACAATATGAAAACAATGTTATAACTTATAACCAATTATTAATAAACCTAGATAACAAATTTAAAACTAGTAACAAAATTTTGAGAGAAAAATAGAACTATTATAAATATTGATATACTTTTACAATTTTGATATACTTATTGCAAAAGCATCAGAGAATATGACAATGCATTTGTGATAATGATTGATATATTATCAAAATACACAATTGATTGGTAATTGTTTAGATTTTTGCAAATGATAATTATTTATAATTGTTTTTTTTATGTAATAACAAATAATAATAATAGAACTCACCGTGGATGGTTAAACTATATACGAAAGAAACTACTTAACGACTGATATCAAGGTGGAAAGTATAGAAGATATTGGATGGGCTAGTAAATGAGAATGTATGACATGTATGGAAGGAGAAGAATAATCGATTCACATAACTAATTAATAGAGACTTTAATCTAAAATGCAATAAAAAAGATGCAAGATCTTTAAAAAGAATATAAAAAATACTCTCAGCTAGGTAATAAATGTCAATTAAAAAAATGTAGGTCATAAAATTATTGATGTAATACAATTATTAATATATGCAATAGATAGATCATCGTATTACACATAGAACGATCAATTTTATATAGTTAATTTTTGTTGTTGTTGTTAGTTAACTTTTGCTTTTCGTTTTGGAACAGGATGCTGGGTTTCCATGCATCGCGTAGGTCTAAAATCCATAAATAAAATCAATCTAAATTTAGCGCACCTTAGGACAGCAATAAACAAAGAAAATCTATTTAAATTGTAGAATAATGCATAGAAATCCGCACGGCGTTTCTTTCTGTTAGAGTTGAAATAATCATCCGAAGTCATCTGCAGGTCACCCACACGGACGCATTGTGTATAACCACATAACTTATAATTTTATTATAACTCTTGTTACATTCGTTCGCTCATTTCCAAACACGAATTATCTGCTTTGCATCGTTTCTTCAAGTCGCTGCCTCTTGGATTTCATTCCGCACCGAACGTACAATATTATTCTCTTCTTTTCGGTAATTTGTATATAAATGGTTATAACTTACTCCTCGAGTACAGCGAATGCGTGGGATTGGAGATAAGTATTTTTGTTTATAGGAAAACCTCGGAAGTACCGGTACTCGCACCACCGTTTGTTTCAAACATCGATTCTTCGGAGATAAATTTTATTGTAGAATACAATTGATTAATACCCAGAAGATGGTATTACGAAATACTGCTTAGTTTAAACCATTAATTTTGTTTGGATTTTTATAATATTTCTATATAATTATAATATTAATGAGCAAATATACTTTCGTTAAGTTTGTACCGCATATTTCAAGTATCGGTAATCTGCGGCTCCGGAGCCGCATGTGGCTCTTTTAATGTAGATGCTTTTGATACAAGAAATATCTTTGCTCCATATAGGTTGACGACCACTTTGTCTATTTGAATATAATTTATTAAGAAAGTAGCAAATTCAGTTACACCTTTCATTGATTATCTTGGACCTATTTTTAATATAATAATATTTGTTTAATATAATAACAATTGTTTTCTTTGTGAACCTGTTTATCCCTTCAAAAACAATATTAGATCTACACACGTACTTAAAATCTAGACTTAATCCAAAAGTTTTAATAATTAAAACATTCCAATTTTCTATACTAATTTAAACACAGATTTTTAATATTATATTATGATGTGTCTTCATAGTAATATTTCTATGTAATAATCTAATTAAACAAATTAATTATTTAAAAAAACCGATTTTTGAAAATAAACAAAAAAAATAATTCTCACTATTTGAGATTTGTATTAAAAACATACACACACCTATTATTCTATAGATTTTGTTAAATCGTGTATGAATACTGTTAGAACTTTACTATGTACTAAATTATGTTTAATAATATGTACGGATATTAGGAAATATTTATTTGTTCATAAACTATTACAATAATACTTTGAAATGTTCATAAAAAAAATCATAAAAGTAAATTATAAAATAAGTAAATTTCACTTAGTGTAGATTGACATGTTATTTAAAATGATGTGTATCCACGTAAAGAGCAGCACATGACATAGCTTTCATGTAATAAATGTAGTAAATTGCAATAAATCACTTTTAAAATGTTTTAATACAATATGCAAGTAAAAGCCTTGTGTAATTTTATTTTTAGAGAGTGCGCTTCGGTGTAGTCCATTGTTAATTACTGTTATTATTTTCGTACATTTATTACAACAATTTCCGGTGCAGAGAGCCATTTTCTCGTCGGATTTTTCTCCTCCTTAGGTAACGAGCTGGACGACTAAAAAACTTGGTGTACTCGAGCGTGGCAAGTGTACCACCACGGATATCAGAAAAACGACGTTCCAATATCGTTTTCGAACAACCGACAAGAAAATCATTTATGGACTTTTGTTACAATCCTATACACTTTTCTAATCACTTTATTTTATATCTGATTACTTCTGTTACTTCTCTCAATAGTGATGCAGCAATGGACCATCCATCTCAGACGTGTGGATCTTATTGGAACACAATGCTACATAACTCATTTTCTTTATATATATTATGTAACTTATGGCCAGTTCTGAGTGGAATAAAAATGATAATATTAGAAAAGTTTACATAATTTGTGTATTGAATTGATGTCATATCACCTATAATTTATTATTTATTTATTTATGTACTTATTTATTGCGTTACAGTTGCAAGAATAATAACAATAATATCGTTAAAAAACGTAATGAAATTATAGATCATATAAATCAATTATAGAAAGTGAATCAGTTATAATTACTGCGAGTCGTTAAGAATAATGTTGGCGGAAAGTCGTAATTAAAATTGGACACAACTGTTAATTTACAATCAGGAAATTAGTGACGAAGATCTTGGTCGTATACATAATAAATATATATATATATTAAATGTTATCGGCTAATGCATTATAGTACTAACATTATTGTCACCGATGCTTTACGTTTTACCATAATCTTTTTTTTTTCTGATGAACATTGTAATTTGCGAAGTAATTAAATGTGACGTTAAATCAACAGTTAGCAATAATGTTGTCGCAATTTTCAAGTGGCAACGAGTTTAAAGTTTCCATTACGTGTAATTTATTAAACGATGCGGGATGTGATTATAAAGAGGCTGTAATTGCCAAAAGGTATTTCAGAACTTACGAATTTAACGGACCTTAAGTAATTTAATTAAATTATCTATATTTTTTTTTAAATAAATTGAAACAAATAATAAGATTTATAATACATTTTCATTCAAAATTGATACAGCAATAGTAATATTTTGAACTGTTTGAAACCGGATTAATCGAGGCTCTTACTTAATATAATAAAGAAAAAATGATAACATTGTTGTTTGTTTTGATACTTTCAAAGCGGACTATAGTAAATCCGCACTGATTGAAGCCGCACTAGTATGTGTTATAAGAATGTTATTTATTTCTTATGTATAACAGTTAGGATTTCATTAAAAACTAAATTTTCTAGGTCAATATATTATATTTTTTTTATTGGGTCAAATATGTATATATATATTTTTTTTTATATTCTTAAGTGAGTAATTTTCTTTTCTTTAGAGCAATCTTGATAGTGTACTCAAATTATGATTATCTCACCGCATTGAGAGATGGACAATCAAATGAAAACATGAAGAGCTGATTCATCTTCCTCTTCGCACAGCCTACATTTACAAAACCTGTTTACAAAATCAACCTATGTGCGTCTAAGTTCTATGTGACCAACTATGAATAAATCGTGAAGCAATTCCGAGTGTACCATATCTGTCCATAATATTTCACATATTTCACTTACTGACCCATATGCTCTTATTTTTTTTTTATCGATAGAGTATAATAAAACCATTTGTATTGTAACATACAAAAATATATTTAAATATTTCACAAGACAAGAATTATGAACAAAAAAAAAATAGTTTTCAACATCTAATTTTAAATTAATATATAGTTCATAGATTAGAACAAATTCAAATTAAAGCATTTATAAAAAACTTACTTACAATAATTAGCAAATTACGCCAAGTTTACGCAATGTTTGAAAGATTTAGTACTGTTTCAAACATTGCTTAAACATTAAAAAGCGACTTGATTGTAGACACGAAAAATTAATGATTAAAAAAAAATGTGCACTAATTTTGTGGAATTTATTCTTATTTTGCTGAATAAAAAAATAGTTTGCTATGAAATTCTCAAACCGTACTGTAGTGAATCCGTACTGATCGAAGCCGCACTATGCAAGTTATTGTTTATATAAGTTGTAATCATAGTCAATGTAATAAAGAACGGATTTTTGAAATGTTACCTAAAGTAGATAGAATAAATTAGAAAACAGGACTTTTGTATTTTACTTCATTCATTCATTAAAACAGATTATGTTATTTGTGCTTTGTGGTTTAAAATCAATATAATTTAGAACAGTTTTTTTTTGAAGTGTTGATGAAATTATTTATAAAACAGAACTTATAAATAATTAGTTTAGAAGTAAGTTTTTTTTAATGTAATCTTGTATAATTGACATAGTTCAGTTTCTTGAATGTCTAAATGATAGTGTGTATGTAGTATTACAAAAGTTTCAAGAATTTTTGTAAAAAAAATATTTGTTTTTTCTTGTTTGGAAGAAGATGAGATAATAATTTGTAGAGTAATTAAAGGTGATGTTAAAATAACAGTTAGTAATCAAACTACCTTGCAGTTATTTTGCTCTGGTGAAGAGCAGCGATGAGTTAAAAGTTTCAATTACACGTAATTTATTAAACGACGCTGACGGCGATTAAAAGAAGCGATAATTACGAGAGAGACCTGAGAGTTTCGAAGTGTGCATAGGCTTGATGAGTACCACCTTAAGCTCATCTTTCGTAGTCGTTTTCCCGAGATGAATTTAATTTTTTTTTGGAGTTTTGTCCAAGATTCCGGGATGCAAATGTGTATGCAAGAGCCGTACGCGGACATAATTACCCGACATGTGCGCAATTTCCAGTCGGTTTATTAATATCTGAAAAACGTGACGGCCGTTTAAGATCACTTATCCGAGCGAAACGGAGTTGAATGCGCGCACGGCGGGCGGCCGAAGTTCGCTCGCGCGCGCCACCACCGCCGCCGCCTCCATCGTTCTGTTCCGCCGTCCCCTCTCATTTGCATGTTGATCTAATTTGGATGAGGGGGTCGTTGTAAAAGTGCTCTGGCCATCGGCGGTATTTGCATTTTCGATGCGGTGCTCCCGGCAATATAATCAACATCCTAATAAGCCGATTTATAAGCCGCAACGACCGCGACGATCGCAACAAACGGCGGAGGGGTCTGCTGCAAATTTTAACGCGACACAACACGATATCGACGATCTAAGGATTTATTGAGGAAATGCTAGCAAAACGGACACTCGAGAAATTTAAATGTCATTTAAATATCCGATCGAACCCCTCTCACACAGCGATTTTGTAACAATTAACTTTTATCTCGTTCCAAATGAACACAACAGATTTAGAACGTCCATCTATAAACTTCGATAAGGTAGCAGTTTATTCCTAATGCGAGAGGCACTTCATCTTCAACCCTTCATTAATTAACCGCACTTATTAGTAAATCTTTATTTAATATGGCCTGTATATGTGTAAATCTTACATGATATAATATCATGTCACGATTCTTCAGAGAAAGATTAAACAAATACATTCATACGTAAATATCGATAAAACTATAGTTTACTTATAGTCTAAGGAACTTAATCTTAAACACTTATATAATTATTCTTACTTATTAGTACATATTTGTATCATAACAACATTTTTGTTGTAACTTGACTGTATACAGAAAAAAAGCTAATGATATACGTATATAAATAATTTATAGTACAAATTTTAGAGAATTTATTTTTAATTTGAAAATTTAATAAAATTTTTTTGTTTTTGAAATTTTCAAACCATACTATAATCTACACTAATTCCTATATTTATATATTTGACTTAATTTCACTCAAAAAAGTAATGATTCCTACATTTTTATAGTTATCTTTTAATTTTGATTTAAGTTATTCGATTCTCTGAAAAAGGACTAATTAACATATTGTAACTATTCAATGACATTTTTTTAAATATTCTGTAAAAATAAATCAATTTATTTGAAAATTCACGAAATTTACAACTGTAATACATTAAGCAACAACAATATAATTCTATAATTAATATGTAAATGTTCCATTTAAATAGCTAATATATATATGAAAAACATCAATGATGTCGATGAGTTTAGTCATTACGACACAATAAATTCAATTAAGCTTTTACGTAACGTTAAGAAAAGCTTATGAATATTCAATACTCTGTAATATCTTACTGGAAAACTCTGCGATGTTCCACTTATACAACTAATAGTTTTTTTAAAACCCACTCAAAATGTTTAGTTTAATCTACTTAACCAGAATTATAATCAATTATTTAAAATATTGATTAATTAAATTTTAATTATCTAAAGTTTTTCATAAGTAAAGAAAATTCAATTCAAATGCAACATTAGTAGCAACTAATAAAAAATATGATTATTCAGTTTTATGTACATAATCAATGACTGTAATTTTTTATTAAAAATTTAAAATTGTTGTAAATATCAAAATCTTTAATTAAATTCAATACAAAATTTCATACAGCAATAATTTACATAGTGCAAATAAATGATTCTGCCAATATCTTGGAAATCTGTTTGAAACCGGACAAATCGAGGATATGAAAACCATATAAATTGCACAAAACGAGACAACTGTATAAACAATAATTTTGTGTAAATTTAATTTATTTTGATTTTGACAATGAAAATTTAATTTGTTTTGAAATTTTAAATCATGATTGCTCAAGTCCATAATTTTAAATATAAAGTTAATAAACAAAAATGAAAAAGATAAGATAATCCAGTCTCTCATTTAATTCAATTAAAATACCGAACAATCTTTAGAAATATTTAGTACAGCTACTTTTAAAAAGGCAACTATCGTTCCTTTCGCGATTGTAAGTGGAAATCTATCCCATCATTCTATTTCATTCCAATCTACTTCTTTTTATCTTCCTATATTCACATCGGATTAAACATGTTTCACTTCTTCTTCTTCTTCTTATTATTATTTATGTTTGTAACACTAACCGCAGCTATTCGATGTCATAAATTTGTGTCCAATAAATCGACTCGCCTGCAGCTCACATTTACTCGCACAGAACCAATCTCCCATAGATTAATTACCATCCGGATTTGGAGTTAATTATATATTTACCTTTTAAATTATGTACATTAAAAAAAATATTAATTTGAAATTAAAAAAAAATATAAATATCCGTAATAGTAAACGTGGTAAATGATCACGAATCGATGGACCAATTCAGTACACATAAACGGTCTCGTTTATTTATTTCCATTCGACGCCGTTTAAAACGAAATATTTTATAAGAAAGTTGCAACGAAGTCCTTTTGAGTAACAAACGGTACAATATTTGTGAGGATTTTCCAATAATTCATTTACACATTTCCTAACTTTCTAATGTTACATCTGCTTCTCCCTTTTAAATCCATATAAGACCGAAAATTTTTCCACGCATTATTCACTCTTTACAATTTTATTCATTTATGTAGCAAACTTCTCATAAGATTTATTTACAGATATTTATATTAGATAAAGATTTAGCATACTCAATTTCTCAACTTGCAACTTCTCTATATTACCTCTATTTGGAGTAATTCTTATTTATGATGTATATATTTATTGAATTTATTTAGAAAATAATATTTATTTCCTGATCCAATTTGAATAATCTGAAAAATAAATATTTTTAACTATTAAATTCATTTCTTTTAAATAAATTTTATAATATTGTATTCAGTTAATATCAAATGTATAAAAATACGTTTTAGACTAGGGGTCGGCAACTCGCGGCTCCGGAGCCGCACTCGGCTCCTTTGATGATACATATTACATTTACAATACAATACAATATTAAATTTACTAACAAACATTTTAATATGATCAGATTTAGTAAAAATAAACAATTTATATAAATGGAAATAATTTGAATATTAGAACTATTGTAAATTTAATATAGAAAAATAATAGTAATAAACAATAATTAATTTGCTTTCACAGACTAATTAATTAATTTATGTATACAATAAAGGTTACTTTACTTACTTAAAACTTTGTTATTCACTATTTATAAATATCAATTCTTATTTGTATAGATTTTTACAAAGTGGAGAAAAAAAATGTGCATACAATTAATTTTAATTGAGCAGTACTCTTTTTCCTGCCTCGTTGATTAAGTCGATTGAAAATCAATAAATTACCTGTTGTGATTTACATGGTGTTAATTTTTAATTAATTCATTGTACTGGTTTCAATTTATTACGTTTTAATACACAATACTTGATACGTAATTAATCACAGTCATTTCAGGTATTTGACCTATATACATATTAGTGTTTTTCTTGAATGTTGCAATATTGAAAACAACAATTTATATGTATTTTATTCAAAATTTACAATAAAATTCCTAATTTCATAAACAAATCTTTAAAAAATATTATAATTGTATCCAGTAAAGTTTAGGAAAATACTTGAATGAGAAGTAGAAGTTTCTATCAAAAACAGTCAAACTAATTATCAAAGTCATTCATGAGCCGCATGCGGCTCTTTGAACGAGTAATTATAATTCTTTTCATTACAAAATAATACTTGCTTCTCTCCATATGTTACCGTAACTCATAATTATGTGTAGTTCACAAACATTTGTATAACTGCTCTACAACAAATATATTGTTTTTCTTTATTTTCAGATTAATTTAATATAATTACACAGATAATTTCAAATTGTTTTAATATATTGTTATGTTAACTATTGACAATAAGTTTTTCATACTAAAGTTTATATATTTTCATATAACAATAATTCATTATTTCTGGATTAGTATAGAATTGGAATCTATTCTTAAGATCGAAATGCTTTTAAGCAATATAACAAATATCCGCTTTCGTTACCTGATTTGTGCATGTATATTCGGCCCAGAATTAACTACATAGTAATTATTATATAAAATCGAACGCGAGCGGCGATAATGAAGAAATTTGCGTAAGTTGTTAGCATCTAATGGGCGATAAATTTTCAATATGTACGAAGACCTCGAGGCCAAATATAACACAGCAATGCGTAATTACATTGTGCGGCGATTTATTTACGAGATTGTTTCATTGCTTCGTTAGAATGGACCGGATGCTGAACAAAAAAAAAAAGAAGTGAAAAATAAAAGTAATAAAAGAAAAAATATGCGTTAACGGCATAAATTTGCATTTATGATTGAATTTTATGCCGAAACTGGTTGCCACATAAAGGCGAAATATGACCAGTCGTATGCATTATCGTATCCATAAATTTCATTGGGTTTTATTTACGAGAGTTTTCTGCCTTTTATCATAATCATTTTATATGTTTATTGACCAGATTGTTCGCCAAAGGGCTTTCAGTATGTTGCGTACTTTGATATTGTAAACGAATACAATATTCATTTTTTGTTTAGTTGTTCAGATCTCGAATTGTCTGCATTTAAATCAAAATGTATACAGTGTATGTATGTTAACTGGATTTTCACATGTTCGAATCATTATTTATATCCTCAGTTAAAGTAACTGTATTTGTTACCAGATCTTTGTACTAACTTCTACGTTCAATGTTATGCAATTTTATGTAAGATTAATTAGTTACTTAAAGTTACCTTTTATTAATCTGGAGTTCAAGTGTCTACAATACAAATACTTTTACCTTGCTTAACTTTAGTAAGCTATGCAACATCAAATACCCGATCAACGCCATCCATCATTCTTATAACCTCATTTTTTACTCTAGTTATATTACTTCTTATAAAAAAATAACTACAATTTCAAAGGAAATCACGAAAGTTTATATAACGAAACATGATACAACATTAATGTTCCTTGTAGAAGTAATTAAGTTCATTAATTTACAAAAATCACAACCACACAACCTTTATAAACTTTGGAATATTTCTGCCAACATTTAAAAAATTACGACTTATTACATGAAGTATTAATTGGATAAAGCGAGTATTCATACATTGCTGTTTGGCTGTAATTTGTGTTTAAAATTGATAAAATTAACTCTAAAAAGCAATGTTTTCACATTTTAGTTATTTTTTCGAATATTATAAAAGATTGATTGCATCCAAAAAAGTCATATGAAAGTTGGATATGAGAATATATCCTTTTCAAAAACTGAGTTTGTCTTATAGTTGAAAAAATCCGGTACTTTCATTTATTAAGTCATATTTAATTACTGCCCTTTTACAAATACATAAACATAAATAAAGTAAATGTTAAATTACTATTTACATTTATAGTGTAAAATAAAAACTTTGCAGGAAAATAATTTATAGTTAGAACGTTGTAAAACGATTAAGATTAAGATAAAGATTATCAAACAAACAAACAAACCGATGTGTGAAATGTTTCCGTTTTACACAGCACGAAATCGTTTTCGTTACCTCCATACCCTTCGAAATAATTATCCTGAAACGTGTAAACCGCTATGACGTAACTGACGTTTCACCATTTTCGATCACGATCGTTTTATCGGCAATATGTGGAATTCACTCAAACTATTGTTATACTCGTGTACAAATCAAATGGCTTTAAAAAACGAAACATGGAATTCTTTAGAAGTTGAATTTCATTTTCAAAAGTCGAGCAACCGATTAAGGTAAGTCATTAAATAATTGTCGAGTAAAAATTCGAGTTTCCAATGGATATTGCAAAATTATAATGAATTATAATTGCATATTAGCCTCGTTTCATTTAGAAACTTCTGTTTTCGGTTACTGTTTTTTTTTGTAAATTCTTAAATATCATCATTATTATTTCGTTCCTGTTGTTTCGTTTTCTCCGCACCAATGAAATTATTTGTATAATCGCTTTGTAATTGCGCTCGTTTAAACATTAATTAAAAAATACTTACTCGAAGGTAGATTTGCATGCGATAAAGTCTGATGATGACTCACCTGGAATAGAAGAGAAAAATAAATAGAGATATAGAATCATTTATAGATTATGTAGGAAATGAGAAATTACAGTGTTAAGAATATATTAAATGCTTGAATAGAATTATTTTTATTGCTACAATCGTGGGCGTTTGTACGTATTATTATTATTATTAATAATAAGTCGGTGAATGAACAATATTTTATGGTTATAGAAATATATTTTGTGCTTCGCTACAATGTGCATAAAATGTATCACTTTCATACATAATTTATACGCTTCGGAAATTGCAATAAATCCTCTAACATCTTTTCATACATTTCACGAAATAACCTATTTCAAGCGTCCGCCGCGAGGCATATAAAACTCGGTGTTAACAGGACTGCTCGAACGATGAAGAAGAAGAAAATAAATAAATTTATATATATAAAAAAATTTGCGAATGTTAATGGATGTACATTCGAAAGTAATGAAGCGGATTTGCATGGCAATCACTAATCTGGTTATAATAAAAGAGGGCAAATTATGTTAACAAAGTGCTGGAGCGTTTCACATGCAATAAATCATATCGGAATTCCAGACAAGGATGATATTTTTTTGTGGCATTTAAATGTATTTCCACGTTTATATAAATTGCGAGCGAGCCACGGGATCATCACAATGGAAAAGCGTTCGCATGGTTCGGAGCATAAAGACTTTGATAAACATCTCTTAGTGTATATATATATATGTACGTGTATAAATAATTACATGGAGCGTAGTTAATCTTGGTACACGATACGTCCGAAACGTAATGCGTTAAAATACATTCCGCGACAACGGACGGGGCAGGAAGGAGGAGGCAATGCGCGCAACCATCTTAAACCCAAATATGATGGGAAGCGTGGGCAGTGTGGGATTCGCCGAGGCCGAGGGATCACCGTTCCATATGCACCGATCATCATCATCATCATCATCTCTTCTTATATTATACTCTTCCTGTTGATGACCGTGCGGCATGCGCAATTAACGCCTCACAAAGTTACATAAATTATTATCAGCTGTGACCAATTGTTGCTCCTCGCAGCGCCGGTCGTAACGAAATTATAATCATTTTCCTCATTTTATTACACAACTACAATGTTCCAAGTTTTACTATCAAGATATTTAATACTTCAATCAAAAGATTAGAAATTATATAGATAAAATTTTCACAAATTTAAAATCCAAATTATATTATTAAACTCATTAATTTATTTCTTAATATGTATTGTAAGTTTAAGGAAGTCGTTTAATAACATTACATAAATTTATTATTTAAGAATAAATGGTGGATGCGCCGGGATTATAAATTTATCTTAAGAATTTTATATTCTAATTAATATAAGATGTGTGCAAAGTGTAAAGTTAAACCTTATATTAATATTAAAGGTTCGTTACTCGCGCGGCGTCTCTGAGACCATTTTTTAAACGAACATAAAAGTATATTAATATTTGGGAATATTCAATGAATTTTGAAAGAAATGATTCTATAATTTGTCATATTTTGAGCTAATATTTAAAGACGGAAATACCTATAGTTAGTTTCAATTGAAATATTATTTCTATACTTATTTTTGTTTACTTTTAGAAAAATTAAATAAATGATTTCTATATTTACAAAAATGGTTGATTTTTATGTATTTAATTGTAAAATTTGTATGTAATTTGGACAATAAATCTCTTCTTAGGGAGTTACCTTTAATTTTCAACGAATTCACTATTATTTCTTATTTGGAAGATTAATTAATATATTTTCAAATATTTTGATTTAGATGATTCTGTGAAAATTGCAGTAATTTACAATTATATAATTGATATACTAGTTACAATTAATTATTTGTTTGATTTTGAAATGGTGAATGTAAAAAAAATGAAATTCGGTAACATTAACAAAGAAATTAACAATAGTTTAATACGAGGAGAAACATTTTAATTGCCGCAATGAAATGAGTATAATTACGTTTAATTAATTTTAATGCGATTCGCGTTGTTCGCTTTTATCCTTAATGCATTTTATGTCAATACCTGATAATAAAAATGAACTCAATGTATGTGGGTCACCTAATTACCATTAAGTACACGTCGTTATGAATTTGCAGCATTTTTATTGCCATAACTGGATTAACCACAATTAAATCTTCTTCTGTTCCGTACGCTTGATATTAATTAAAGCACTGTTAATTATTTTTGTTTTATTTATTTATTTATATATTGTGTGTGTGTGAATGTTTTGGTTTGAGGCAAAATCGCTACGCTTTGAACACTTTGTTCTGAAGGGATCGGGAATTTAGTAATTATTTCCTTATTAAATTCTGCACTGCTCGAGATTTATTACTTATTATCTAGAATTAGTACGAATGCGCAGTAAATGAAGTACGAGCCGTGATGATTTATCGGTAATTAAAATATTGTATCAAAACGCGAAGGCCTTTCTAACTCGCAACATGATTTATTACAAGGCATAGGCCTACTGTGATATTGAAATGACCATCCGAGAAACAACAGCAGCAACAGCATCAGGATCATCCACATTGTTGTAATAGTTCGAAACCGAAGTTAAAGGCGAAACCGTTGGTAGTAAATGGTAATACAGGAGGAGGCCGCCGTCCGTGAGTTGATCTTCCAGTTTTCTGCGAACTATTCACCTGCTCAGAGCGGTGAATAGTTATGGGAATCATTTTCAGTAAGGTTACAATGAAGCAATTGCGCTCGAAGCGTAACATTTAATGAATCAATCCCATATTCGAACGGATTCTCTACATAATTTCACTCGTGAAATTCTTTACCTTCATTTCCATGCCGCTACTCCTTTTACGCGATTTATACGGAATTCTTGTTTTCGGAAGCCACAAACAAGAATTTATTAATTATTCATGCCATTTTGCACATAAATTTTTTTTTACAATTTACTTATAATGATCAGGGTGTGTCCCAAAGATTTAATCAATTTTGTTAACAAATTCCAACGATTATTTACCAAATAAAGTTTAATTTTATTAATAGAAAACAACCAAACCTGTTTATTTGGTTGTTAAGACGAATTTATTTATTTTCTTAAGAAAACTGCTATTGAATAAAAAAAAAATATATAAGAAAATACACCGAAATAAATGAATATTAATTCGTAGCTTTACACAACAAATTGAGGAAAAAAATCAAAAAATCTTAAAAATTAGGTATCATTATTTAGTATTAATGAATTTAATTAATCAATCCGGATTAATCGAGGTATAAAAATAAATTTTTTAGAATATATTTTTATTTCAATTAAAATTTAGTTTGTTTTTAAAACCATAGTGAATCCGGACTGATCGAAGCCGGACTATGCGAGAAAATGCCGTAATCGTTAAATTTTCAGTTAGAATTAAGCAATCATTGGTTATTCTATTGATAAAACTAATACATTTTGTTTTCTATTATTTAACAATAATACAGAAAATTATCTTTAACATTAGAGATTACTTACAAATTCAGAAACAGTTGACATTTTCAAACACATTGCACTTTCATTCACCACTGATTTCTCGAAAAATATGTTCAACTAATGCGTTATATCTCACCTACAAATTGTATTATCCCCGCCATTAAAATACAAATATTGTGAAATTATTGGAAGCGGTTATAGCTTCAACTGTATTACAGCAATTACGCCTAAAAGCACGTGCTCTCTTAACCTTAATACAATTTGCAAGAAACAGTGGATAGAAGCACTAAGGAAGCTATTAAATCGGTACTATCAAAATCCAGTTTCGCTATAACTATTAAATCAAGTACTCAAAGTACAGATCTTGAGAGTGACAATTATGATTAACTAGAACGGTCTATAATATATCAAAAGCATTAATGCCTTGGTTAATTATACTGCGAGATTTCACTAAAACCAATTACGATCTTGATATTAAAGAAACAAAATAAAATCGATGTCTTTAGAAATCTCCAATTTGCGTTGCTTATAATTACACACATACAGTTTTTTTTATTACTTGATATTTTATTGTAATATTAACCTAATGGTTGTTTGGGTTTTATGGGTTTTTGCAAAGGTTGACATAGTAAATAAATTTAATTAAAAAAAATATATACAGAGAGAGTCGAATATATATTCCGAGATTTCCATATAATAATTGATGTTTGCTTGATTGTAATATAGCCTTGTCATGGCAGCTCTATCAAATTGAACTGATGAAAGTTTTAACACGTTTACCGATTAATCATGAGGTTTAAGTCAATCACAAATCTCGCTATTTACCAGGATGTTTAAGATTAATTACACTGTAAATTCTATGTGTTTTTTTTGTTGTTGTTTTATTACAGTTACGAAGTTAATAAAAATGTGCGTTGTAAAATATTTGCAATTCAATAAGTATGTTTTTTTTGTTGTTGTTGTTGTATGCGCATTTAATGTAGTTCATGAATCAATGATAAGACAAGTGTTTGGATCTGCGAAGATGGATTGTATCCAGTCTGTTTAGTATACAGGAACGTGGACTGGATGGCATCAATTTTCAAGATTTAGATTTTTCCCTGCTCGTTTGATCGATCTATAGTCGAGATCGCGACTTCTCCAAGTAAAGTATACTCTATTCATTTGGAGTGTATTAAACAGATACGAAGCCCGGTACGGATATCTAATTTATATTCCAAACATTTAATTGTTTCTAACTTCTTCATGTAGAACATAACGATTTCGTCTTATACACGGTAATCTACAAAAGGATACTGTAATGACCGCTCGGCGACGCTTTTAATCGTAAGAACGGGCCTTACTAAGTACAAAACCGGAGGTCGTCCACTATTTCTTATACCTTCTAATTACGTTTTATTTTTCTAACATCGGACGTGCCATCGGCACATCAAAAGCGCTCCGGTTTCATCGCTCTGTCAAATTACACGCTGGGAAAATTGAATCCCAACCAATAAGGAACTTGAAAAAATTACACAGCAATCAAATATTTAAAAACAAATTACTTTAAATTAATTCAATGAAAAACGGAATCAATGGAAAGCAGACATTTTCCTAGTCTCAAGTATTTGCATCCAAAAGGATTAAATTGAAAGAATGGGATTGAAAGTATATCAGATAAAAAAAAATGGATTCGAGAAGTCATCACTATTTGTACCCAAAGAGATTCAATAAAAAAAACCTCGGTTTAAAAGAAAATCAATTGCAGAAATCGGATTAGGATAGTCTTCACTATTTCTCAAAGAGATTAAAATGAAAGCATTAGAATTATATTAGGAAAGTCTTAAGATTTGTACCCAAAAGATTCAATTAAAAACATCGGTTAGAAGGCACATCATTGCAGGAATTAGATTAGAAAAGTCTTAAATATTTCCCAGAAACACAGTAATTAATTGCAGAAATTGTATTAGGATTGTCTTTAGTATTTGTACCTAAAAAGATTTAATGAATTAGGGACGTCTTCACTATTTGTACCTTGATTTGAAGCATATGATTGAAGTTGCATCAATTGCGGAAATTGCATTAGTTACCTTAAAAGGATTAAATGAAATACATCGGTTTGAAGGCACATGAATTGCAGTTATTGAATTAGGAAAGTCTTCACTATTTATACCCAAAACGATTCAAATGAAAGCATCCGATACATCAATTGTAGGAATTGTATTAGGAAAGTCTTCACTCTTTGTGCCCAAAAAGATTTAAGGAGAAATTATTCAAATCTACCTTTCTCCATCTTTAACCATCAATCAAAACTTTATTTGTAATGTCAATACGAAAATCTTAAGCCTAACGTGACAAAAAGCGTTTCTATAATTTGTTTATCATAGATTAAAACATCTGCATATGTCATCATTGATTTGCAAACGTTAACTGTATCACATTTCATCTAATAACTAAATCCAATTGGAATTATGCCAATTAGAGTTAAAGAGAATGTTGGAACGTCCCTATATTGTGCTTTTATTGTGCGGCATACTTCTTACGCCTTTGGAAACCACTGATCTAAATAATTAAGATACCATTATTGTAATTTTCTTTGAAGTCCTTCAATTAATACAAACTTTTGTTATTTCTCTATGCTCACATTAAATCCGCATTTGCATAATTAAATGGATCTTTAATGCTTGGAAAATTATAATATATAAATGTTAATACGCTTATTACAATAAAGTAGAAGAACGTACTAAATACAATAAAAAAATAAGCAACGAGTTGAAGCAACGGCTGGTGTTCTGCTGCATTGGTATTCAATACCCATTTTTGTAGTTTCCATATGAGGTTTCTACTTCTAAGGCTATCAATTGAAATTTAAATAGTGGACACGCTTTATATATTTTAGCGTTCTTTTGTTGAATGGCTTCCTATCAGATTTATTCAAATCCATTCCTCTTTAGCAGCCAAATCGCATACACGATTTCGTAGTGGTCCGATGGATAGATTTCATTCTTGAATTCGAATTCTGTTTGTTTCCTTTTTGATTCATTGCTGCAATTGAACTTGCATTTGTAACGCGTTGTTCTGTTTGTGTGTGGAAATTAAATCAATGAATGGTTTAATTGGCCGAACAAGGACATAGGAAAGTTCGAAATCATTGTGATAATTTATTTATTGCCAGAAGCCGAACGGAAAAGGAAAATGTTATTTCAATGTTAACAATGAGAGATTTTATGCAATAATCCCTTGAGATATGTTTTATTTTGTGAATGAATCAAAACGCGCGCGAACCGCACTCAAGGTTTTCGTTACAAATCAATGGTTTTCAGATTACTTCTTTTTTTTTACTTTCTTTCAACGCCAAGAACAAAAAGCCTAGAACTAATTGAAACCCAACACATAACTGATACTGTTGCATAAAAAAATACTATTTTCGAGGAAGCAAAAATCACATTATTTATAGACAATAGCAGTACTTTGATTTGTAAATAATTACATTTTTTTTTTCTTCTCATTTTGTAAATCAGTTCTATTATGTTATATTCAAATATGTTACATTTATAGCATAGTCCAACTTTGATCAGTCCGGATTCACTATAGTCCGGTTTGAAATTTCAAAACAAATTAAATTTTATTTATATACAAAAGTATTATTTTTATACAAAAATTATCAGTTTTTTTTCTTGTATCTTGTGGAATTTATTTTTATCCGGTTTTAAAGTCTTCGATTAATCCGCTTACCCGGACTATGCGAGGTATTGCTGTATTTAGTTTTGATTTATATAGAATGCAATTATTACTGATGATTAAATTGTTTTCTATATAAATTTGATACTAATATTAACAATAATAATTGTTTAACCAAATATGTGTATTCGTATGAAAACTGCTATAATATTAAAACTATATGAAAAAAAATAATATTAATTACATATTTGGGAATCTTTTCCATATTTTGATATTAAATATTGGACGGAAAGACGTGGAAAGATGTGGAAAGCATTTGCACAATAAATAATATTTATTATTGTTTATTTAAATTTATTAGTATTAATAAATAGATAATCTTTATTAATCTTATAATATTTGATAAATTACAAAGATTAACTATTTCTCTTATTAGAAATGATTAAGCATTGATTACGTATGTTATTGCATTAATAACCGAAGTGGACTGTGGCCGCTGTGAGCATTGATAAATGATCAACATTCTGGTCTTCTTATTGGAATCATGTAACTAATTTGTATAATTGTGTAAGCAAGGCGTTGGTAGAATTTCGGGCGTTCAAAAGTGGATCGAGTGGTCATGAATCACAGCGGGCATTGATTTCGTTAAACCGATGGATGGATGTAAATTAATAGATCGTAATATCTGTATAATCTATAAATATCTAAATCTGTTGGCCACATGACGCGTATGACAACCGACACCCACTGTATGTTATATTAATTAATTTTATGGCCGCATCACGTGCTCGGCCATTTAGTTTATGGGCGTGCGGATTTATTAACGTTCATATTATTTATGCTAATTGCATTATCGTAACATTCAGGTGAAGTAAACGAGCTTAAAGTATGATGGTCTTAACTCAAAGGAAACTAGGGAATACCACCGCACGCCAAGTCTACATATAACTAGTAACTAGATCAGCTGCTGCTACTCTTACTACTATAGACTAGTATTTCTGATAATTAACAGAAAACCAATCATAAATCATCGCCATATTTCCGACGTTACCATTTTTAAGGACGCATCCATAAATCATTCCCACCATGAATATATTAAATTACATGCAGATTCATACGAACGCACACACCTCTGTGTATCATTGTTGCTCTATTGAGGGGATTTGGGAAGACAAACATCGCGTGAAATTGTCCCCTAATTAGCCGTACGTCAGTAATAATAAACGCACTTAGCGCATATGCACATTGTAATTTATGATTATCCAAAGCTGTCACGAAACCAAACGGCGAATGAACGATGATGGATACGAAACTGCAATTGGCTCGTGTGCAATTTCCAATTCATTCCGTTTAACTCGCCAAATATCAAAGCCGTGGCAATTAACCGCCGCGCATTATGTAATTTTCATGTTCATTTGCATTAAGTTTAATTGATTCTGATATTCAACACTCTCGCTTCTTCTTCGTAATAATAATAATAGGTTTCAGAATATCTTTTCCGGCAATAATAAAACAACGTAGACATACAGCTATGTTTGTATTCTCTATGTGAAGGATACATTATTGTATTTTTAAACACAAATTTCTATAACTTTTTGAAGACAAATCTTACATAACTTCAATATTTTATTATAGGGGAAAAGTAATTCAACTTTAAAATATAATTATATAAACTCACTTAAATATTAAACAAAATTTCTTTAAATATTTATTAGTAGGCCCAAAAAGTAACATAACTTAAGTCAATTTCATCAATGATCAACATCTATGTGCTGTATGAAAAAGGCAAATCTTATATAATTTCACTATTTTAATGTATTAATACCGTATATTTTTAAATTGTATAGAAACTGAAAAAATCAATTCGCATATATATACAATTTTTTTGCGTTTATAACTTATATATGCTGAATTATATAACATTAACCAATATCTTTTCTACAAGTTTTTGTTTGTACTGCACATATTTTTTACAAAAATTAAAGGAGTTTCATGCAGTATTTGCAATTTGGAACTACTAGTAATTCAAAATTGTTTACTAAATTAAAGTCGCAACTTTTTAACCTTTGTACTTTTTTTTCTATTTATATTTTTGACTACATATTTTTATACTAAATTTAACCTGAGTTTCATTTGATTTAATTTAACAAAATAAATTTACTTGTTTTTATCTACGTTCCACATCCAATCACCTACATAAATTTGATATACAGCAATAACTCACATAGTGCGGATTCGTCATAGTTCGGTTTAAAAATTTCAAAACAAAGTAATTTTTAATTGTTTTTTTTTCAAGTCAAGTCTCTTTGTGCTGTTTATTTGCATGCGATTTTGAAATCCTCGATTAGTCCGGATTCACTGGTTGTCTTTTACAACTAGTTACATATTATTTTATTACTACTATAAAAACTCAGAAACTAATGTGATTACTTTATGAAATAATATAATAATTATTTATTTTTTCGAAATATTTATATACAAAAGTAAAATTAGTTTCATCATTAAAGTATTAAATAAATGTTTATTGTCTTGTAAGTTTACAAGGAGAAAATGTATTTTCTAACAATTTATCGAAGATTTACGATTATAAGTAAATAATATTTTCATTTGCATGCACTTGCTCTTTTGCAAAACGTTTATTATGTGTTTAGTGTTTAAAGGACATAGGCATTATTACTGGCGCGTGCTTAGTATCCCGAAATCCCCTAGGCATTTCTTATATATTTATACAACACGATTTCCTCATAAAAGCATGTTTTTCTTACAATATTTTTAATAGTATAAGATCATTTTATCCATTCCATTCAACTCCATATTATAATTGACATTGTTATCATAACTATCATTAATGGCTTCAACATCAATTTGCAATATAAATAGAAATATCATAATTTGCAAAAGACAATGCAATAATGTAATACCATACAATCGAAGAAATAACTACATATATTTTTATATTGCTCAACTAAAACTTTGTTTTGCAATTTTAAAACTAGACTATAATGAATCCGGACTGATCGAAGCCGCACTACAATGATATAAAAAAATATAACATTTTCATAATAATTGAAAAATAAGCTATGTTTTTAATACATTTTATTATACGTTCTTTAAACTTGATGATTAGAAACTTTTTTTTGCAAGAATTAATTGAAAACCATTGAATCGTAATTATGTAGGTATTTCTATAGAAGTAAGTGAAAAAACATAAGAAACGATTAAATTAAAAGTTTTAGAAAAAAAAACTTTTTATTCAATTACAATATGTAATTTATGATGATGGGAGTGAATTTGTTGACGGATTAACCACGGAAAATAGCTAATCTCTATAATTAATTGCGTACGTACAAAATAGGCATTTTCGTAATATAATTATATTGTGACAACTCCATGGCAATCAATCAAGAAATAACCCAACGCGTTTACTGACCGTAATTACTTATCCAACTAATTAGACACGAGGTACACAAAAAAAAATGTAAAATGAATGAATAAGTACAAAGTAAAATTAACGTGCATTCGAAGCTAGAATAAATTATTTATGAAAATGTAGAAAAATTTCTAACCGGTTTTCGAGCCTCACAAAATTTAAGTGGACCCCTGCAGACTCGCATCCACAACGCTACAACAACATGAATCTAAGTATAAAATGGTCAGTTATGTACTTAAGTATGTACTGGTTCCCTGTCAATCAATCTACGAATTAGAAATCGAGTCGATTTCGAGAGAAAACTGTACGTCGCAATAGCATGGATTATGATTTTAATTGGCACGCATTATATTTATTTATTTATCTATCATTAGACTCGTAATAAAATCTGTATTACTTTATGTAAATGTTTCGTTATACATTTATTATTAATATTCATTATTATTAAAGTTTATGGGAAAATTCCAGACAACGAGGTACGCCTTGCTGGCACAAAACGGACGGCCCACAAACCGATTATGCCAGGAATGCTGAATGCTTGGTTTTCGACAAAAATTCACACCGCATTTGAATGTAAATGTCTTTTGTCCGAAATCAAATACGTTTACTATGAATGAAGGATACGAGAAAAAAGAAAACACACACACACAAACAATCGTATATACGCGTACAAAGTTACAGACACGAACTGGTCGTCCCGTTAATTTGGTTTATTCACTTATTTATGCCGGGGTATCATTGAATTTTCATGCATAATATTCACATAAATAGTTTGCATACAATGTTACGAGATAGCCACACGATCGAGTCGAGCTTGCGTAATCTTCAAGTTTTCAGTTTTGAACTATATTTATATTAAAATACACGGCATGAGTGCATATATGAATCAATTTTGGAACGAAATTTGCATACATGATTATAGGTAATCAATACAAACTATCGTTGATTATTTTTTCAATTTCTTGTTACTTGCCGTACATTTTTTTCTTTGTTCATGACTTCATCGGTTTCGCAAAGATCAACAAATTATTTTCCTCGTTACGCAACAGCGTGATAATGTTTCTTTTGCAAGTAAAGTATAATACTTACTTATGGTAATTGACTTGAAAATATTGTTGCCAGCAGTCTGAATATTTAACCCAATCAAAAATCCATTTAAACTGATTTTAAACTAATTTGGAAATTGTAATTTTTAAAGAAGTATTTTTGTATGTTAATTTCAGTTAAAATCGTTAAAATTTCACATTATTATGGAAGAACAAATATTAACACTTTGAGTCCTACTGGTATCATGACGAAACCACCTTTTTAATAATTTATACTGTAAAAATCTTAAAGTTATTAAAATCTAAAAAATTATAAAAACCTAAATTCGTTGATTATTTTTTCAATTTCTTGTTCCTTGCCGTACATTTTTTTCTTTGTTCATGACTTCATCGGTTTCGCAAAGATCAACAAATTATTTTCCTCGTTACGTAACAGCGTGATAATGTTTCTCAAATTAGTTTTAAATCAGTTTAAATGGATTTTTGATTGGATTAAATATTCAGACTGCTGGCAACAATATTTTCAAGTCAATTACCATAAGTAAGTATTATACTTTACTTGCAAAAGAAACATTATCACGCTGTTGCGTAACGAGGAAAATAATTTGTTGATCTTTGCGAAACCGATGAAGTCATGAACAAAGAAAAAAAGTACGGCAAGGAACAAGAAATTGAAATAAGTAATCAACGAATTTAGATTTTTATAATTTCTTTAGATTAAATTAGAATAATTTTACTATTAAAAAAATGCATAATAATAGGTGAAAATATTGTATTTAGGATGATCATTTGCAGCTCTTTGTATATTTAATTCAAATCTTTGCGAACGAAGATTTTTTAAGGTCGCTTTTTCAACGACTCTTCTGAAATAGACTAGTCCCCTTGATAAAGAATATGACGGCTATATCCGGCGCTCGTCCGAAAAGGTTTAAACTAAGAAACAATAGTATAGTAAATAAGAATGTGATTTCAGTAAAATAACTTTAGGATTTTTACAGTATAAATTATTAAAAAGGTGGTTTCGTCATGATACCAGTAGGACTCAAAGTGTTAATATTTGTTCTTCCATAATAATGTGGAATTTTAACGATTTAACTGAAATATATCAATTAACATACAAAAATACTTCTTTATAAATTACAATTTCCAAATTAGTTTTAAATCAGTTTAAATGGATTTTTGATTGGATTAAATATTCAGACTGCTGG